>NC_141700.1:454786858-454966858 GCF_964263255.1 Lissotriton vulgaris
AACGGAATCATTGCAGAATGACCAGCCGTTTCGAGACTTTAAATAAGCTGTATAATGTCCTGATGTTGTTGAAGGACCATCGTGATAGATAATTGCTACAGTTACAAAAGTCCTTCCTGATATTGACAGCTGAGAAGCCACAAATTTTTTTATTAAAGTTGACAATTTTGATCCATCAGGCCTACATCATTGGATCATTAAAATGACATACTGGCCATATCTACGTATAAATAATGTTGACATCATTTCAGATTTACATTGGCTACACTCCATGTTATGATCCGCTGCATTTACTAGCTTATTGAAGGACACTGATTTACTGTCTGGCAAAGTTAAATATATAAATCTTTCTGAGTCTACACTAGTAGTACTTGATACCATACAGTTCTCGCAGTCATGCTGCCATTGATAAGAAAGCCCAAACAGGTGATCTACATCTACACCCTCATCTTGCAATACATCAAGCATATACATTAAAAACTCCTGACAATCTTGCTGATTATTTTCAGAGAAGTCTGTTTGACCTGAACATTCATCTAACAGATAACGAACTTCAGACACACTTTCTACTTTTGTTCGATCAGTGCTACATTTTTCGAAAACAGAATTCAACAAACAGCATAAAATTTGTTCTGAATTCAACAGAATCTGTTCTTTTAAACTCTCTAGTGAAAAGAGAACATTAACCACTACATTTGCATAGCAGTTGACACCAGAACTGTTTTCAAATTGAAAACCGACAACATCTTCAACAGAATCCACTTTCTTTCTGCTAACAATTTTCGGTTCATCGACTTTTGGTCTTTTTGCTACAACCTCCCTACTATTACTGATATTTCTACGTTTCCGGCCTACCACACGTTTCTCAAACAAAGGATATTGAGGCAAATGTGGCGCATACTCTCTTCTTAACCTATTGTATTCCTTAACACAATCTAGATCCGCACAAATGTTTGTGACATCACAGTCAATCAAGTACAATCCCGATAAAGTTCTAACTCGTGACAATGCCACATATGCCATACCCTCCTTGAACACAGAACTGCCAATATTCACCAATGCACTGTCTACACTTAAACCTTGAGATTTATGGATTGTCACCGCATATGCCAAGCAAACAGGAAACTGTTTACGGCGAACATATAAGTCTTTAACAAGCAAAAACCTAGCAGAACAACGACCAATTTGCTGTACTTCCTCAATGCCATCAAATTTAATTTTTAAAAATTCTATTCCATCTCTATTTCTGTATTTCTCAAAATCAACAACATTACCCATTGATCCATTTACCAGACCTCTTTCAACATGTAAATTCCTTCTCAAAATAATTCGGCAATTTAAACACACATTCAAAGTCTTTTCAAAACCCGCTGTTTTAGATATAGTCTTCTCTAATGAATCCAATTTTGATTTCAAATTCTCTGACAAAATAATTGTTGATCCCATATGCTCTATTTTGTCAATAGCTTCAAGTTTCACAATCTCTTGCTTTTCTAAATTCAACATTTTGTTGTTGAAGATGGCACATTCTGCAAGAGTTGGCATCAAACATATTCCGGATTTCTTCTCAGTAATTTTCAGAAAAATATTCTCAGCCACAATCTCTTGTTCGGGATATAAATTTGAAAGTAATCGTGCATTTAAAGCTTCTTTTCCATGCTCGGTCACTTTTCCAATTCTAATATCTTGTAGAATATTCTTGTAATCTTCATCTTTTGCCTGACGCATATTTTCATGCAGTTCAGCATAATTGAAGTTTAACCATATATTGACGTTGCCAATGCTCCCTAGGCACTTCCTGGTATCTTCATGCGTGAGTATTTTGAACACAGGTTGTCCTTTTACTGGTGTCAGCTGCAGAAGATCTCCGAAAACAATGATGTGTTTGCCACCAAATAACACATCATATTCAGTTTTAAGTACTTCTTGCATTCTCAAATGCACAAAGGCAAGCATGACATTGGAAACCATGCTTACTTCGTCAATGATAAGTAGTTTCATTTTCCTCAAGACTCTTGAAACTTCACAGCAAGCATCCCCAGATAACTTGTGGTATTGTAATTTGTTGTCATGCTCCACCGGCAGCATCAGTAGACGATGCAAAGTAATACCTTTAATGTTATGTGCTGCAAGTCCAGTAGGAGCGGTGACAACACAAGACAGCGATGACTCAGTCCTTTCCTGCAGATAGCATGAAATTGCTTTAATGAGGAAACTTTTTCCAGTTCCCGCTTCTCCACTCACATACAGTCGGACAGGCTTCAACGATGTACATGAGCACTCTTTCTTCTCATGACTTAATCCATGCTCAATTTGCTTGGTAACTTCATCATATATTTTCCTCTGCTCAACGTTGAGTTGTTTTTCCAAGTCTTCTAAGTTAACTGAATCCTCCTGAGCATGTGCCATGGCTCTTTCCACTTCATTCATAGCAGTGGCAGCTTCATTTTTGATAATAGGTCCTCCAAGTGGATCTTGACTCAATGAAACAGAACTCTGACTGTCCTGAGAACTGTCTCTGGCAATCTCGGCTGCAATCGTTGCTTCCTGCTCATTTTCCAAAGTTAGCATTTCTTGATATTTGGGAAAAGCAGGACATTCTATGGTCTCCTTAGCAGCAGTGAAAGAGTCTTCGTAACAGAGGAAATCTCCAAGCAGTTCCTCTTCTGCACGCCAAGGCCTGAAAAGTTGCAAAAGTGCTAAATAGAAAAACTCCTTTTTTTCTGGAGATTCGCCACTCAATTTTCGATGGTTTACTAATTGGCATTTTTTTTGCTTGACCAGGCATCCCTCACTTCCAATTACAGCATACACTCCTTTCTCAATATCTTCTTTGATGTTCCTCTTGAATATATAATTTTGTAGAACCTCATATAGACAAACATTCTCAAGGTGACTGCTTCGATTTGGATAATATGTATCCAACATGTTGGTCTTCAAAATGTCGGTACTGTTTGGTTCCTTTTCTGCCAAATATTCAATTTCCCGGACAGGTTTTAGAACTCGATTTCGCATTGCAGCAAGACCAAGACTCGCCCAAACAATACTCCTGAATTTGGCATAGAGACTTGCTGAAGACAATCGATCTGAACATTCGTAAGCTCCGATTTCTCGATGCGACAACATCTTCAGACTGAAACTGTACAACTTCTTGCTGAGGCTCTTTTCATGGGAAATGTCCTCCCACATATCCTTCAGTTCTGTCTTTTCTTTTTTGGTGATGTAAGATGTCACATACCGAGCCACAGCCATACAGTTGTCACCCACAAACTGTATATCCATGTTAGCATTCCACATGGACAAAATCACTGGGTTGTAGTCGTTGATGTACTTGGACTCTTCGTTCCTTTTCAAATTGTATGTATTTTTGGGTGATTTCCTCGTCACATTATGTCGCAGTGAAGACATCAAACTGTTCACTCTTCCTTTAGAAATCACCGGTCGTGGAAAGTTGAAACGACATTTGGTGTAGAACTTGTCCTTGTTTCTGAATTTACGATGACAGTGCTTTCCACAACGATGGCTTTGGAAACGTAGAACTTGTTCTCTTAGGCTTTTCTTCTCTGTTGCGTTTGGAACAGCACACGTAGAATACTGTTCTATGAAATTCATCACTAAGTCATCCGGATCTGTTCCAAATTTAGGTGCATCCTTGATCCACAACAACATATGTATATGAGGAGCACCTCTTGCTTGGCACTCCTTTCTCCAGAAGAAATCCAACACCTCTCCAAGAGGTGGATTCTTCTTATTTGTGATGAAAGACATCATAGCTTCAAATCTATGATTGAAGTACCTGCATACATTCACAGGATCCAAAGAACACAGTTCTCCAGGTGTCTTGAATTCAATGTTTTCAATATTTCCATTTGCCTCTCGTAGAAATTCAAGTAAGTCTTCCCAGCCATACTCGGCACAGCTCAGAGTGAGGAACCATGTCGGAGTTCCTAAGTTCCTCAGCATACATTTTAAATCACCATGACGACGGTACCAGTACTCATTAGTACCACGCTGACACGCCATGAGATTAATTAAGTGAGAATCCAAAATACTGTCTTGGACATTGACTTTATGCATAAAGTCCCTTGCCGAGATATTTCGCATCTGTATACCACTTTTTAAGATGTGGTTCACTGCATATGACAGTCCAGACAGATCGCTTTCAAACAGGAGATGAAACAAATAGGGAATGCATTGACGAAACCTAGGATCTTCTGCATACAATCGTAAAGTCCGGTATTCAGACGCAGGAATTTGATGAGATGGCTCATCATATCTTCCTCCTCGACCTGTGGGAAATAGCTGTGGGAAACACCGAGCTTCCAAACTTTCCTCCCAAACACTAATGGGACTCCCTTTGGCTTGTTTCATTTGAAACAACTCAATAGCATTCCCCATGACTTCCTTGGAATGCAAAGGATGAACACTATAATGTTCATATATTTCTTCACTTTTAGAGGCCTCTACTTTCTCAATTTGGCCAGCACACAAATCGCTATCCTCTTCATCACTTACTTCCTCTTCTGCAACATATACATTCTTATAGTACTTATTATTTTTCTTCATAAACACTGTTGCCTTTTTAACTTTCCTAACATCCACTAAATCTTGCCATATTTTCTTATTCTTTGTCGGAACCCCATTAACCAAGATAACCAGAGGTTCCTCTTCCACTTTTTCTATTCCAATTGTGTTAATGTTTTTGTTCAAATTTAGAGGCAAATAAACAACTCTTCCCTTTAATCCTCTCTGTAAATCTGCTGGAGGCAACTTCCCTGTCTTTGGCTCCATTCTTACAATAGCCTGAAAGGGATGGATACTTTGAATCAAAATAGATTCATAAGTATTTGAACCCTTCAATTCAGAAGGAATCTCAACCAATTCCAGATTATTATGAACTGCCCTAGCAGGCATCTGGTTTTGGTTTAATTTATTACAACAATAAGTACACACACGTTGATCCGATCCCAAATCAAAATAATGTTCTACCATCAAGTATGTGGCAAAATCCTTCCATTCACTATTATTTTCCCTTTCACTTTTTGCATATAAATCCACTACCTTAGTCTGATTCTTATAATAAGTGCGTCGACAACATACACAAGTGAAATTAGGCCTCTCACTTGATTTCATCTGAAACGTGGCAATTTCCTTCTGAAAATTATCTGTACTGGAAACCTGTACATTGTCTTCAACATTACCATCTACTTCAGGGTCAATTTGAACATTCTCATCTTTACTACAAAAGTAACAAAACTCAATTTCTTCACAAATATTCTTCACATCTATTTCAGAACCATGCAAAAGAGCAGCACATAATTGTTTAAGCATAATTGCTGGACTCTTAGCATAATACAACATTCTCACTAATTTCCTCACTTTATTATGATGCACTGCTAGCATCCTGAAATGATGAAAAACACTCTGGCATACTCTCCTGGAAAGACAAGCCAGTGAATGACCACGCAAACCTGTCATTTGTCTCACTCTGCAAGGATCTAAATCTTGCAACAACTTCATTTTCTGCTTCAAACTTTTCTTATTAAATGTCCGTATAAAATCACAAAGCAAATTGATGGAAACCTGTCGCACACTGCAAATAGAACTACACTTCCAAATGTACACAGGACCCTTAGGACGTCTTCCTAAAACCTCATCACTTAGCGCCTCTTCTGTCTCTGTTGTCACAAGTTTTTCTTTTTCAACTGGACAACCATCCTTCACTTCATAAGCTCGACCACTGGTGTCAACTGCAAACACCAAATCATTATCCTGAAAATAACTCTCCTCATTAAAAAATGCCTCACAACTTGAACTATGCATCCATTCTCCGGAAAAAACTTCACAAAAGTTACTACGATTTACTACTCTCTTCCATCTAATTTTTGTTTTGAAATCAGAAATTACCTTGCTTAGTTTCCTAATTCTATTGATTACCAAAATAAACAACTTTCGCTTAATTTCAAAAGCATGATCAATAATTTTCTCTACATTTTTCTTCTTATAAAATGCTGCTTTCTGTTGGCCTTTCTTAATATTTTTTCATAAATTAACTATTATCCTGTTACGGAACATTCGTTTTCGAATGTCCCTAAACTGTTGTTTCCTTCTACTATCATGCACAGAGTTATCTCTTCCTCTACCAGTAACATTTTTGATGGGTCTTTCCTTTCCATTTAAATTGCTCTTCTTTTTGTGAACTGAAACATTTTTGCGATAAATACTTTTTTTACTAAAAATATTTCTTAAGAATGATTTTGTGCTCTTACCCGGAGCTTTCTTGGTGTTTTGATAAGTATTTGGGGAAGAGGACTGCTGCAATAAAAGATCATCCTGCTGTCTTTGACGTTTTCTAGCCTTTCTAATTCTATTTTTCGTAGGCATTTTTCAAAATATGAAAAGATCTGCAGTTGAATCTGTGGAAAAATATAATAAAAAATGTTATTAACCACTATTACCAAACAGTAATGAATAACAGTCATCAAAAACTTAATGCCCTACTTATTATTTAACATAGCAAATCTTTTGCACCAGCACTGCATCACAAAAATGACACACAGTGGTACAAAACAGGCATACAACAATCATAAATCTCTCCCTAATATTTTAAATGATTAATTCAGGATGACGATAAGGTGTGGCCTATCTAAAGGTTTGTTTAGGCCCAGATCTTTGGACTGGGGTGAATGTATGTCATTGATCCTCATTCAGTCCATCGCCTGTTTTGTTTATTTGAGGTGAGGCCAACACATGGTTGCAGATAAGATTTTCACTGAAGAAAACAAAGGAGATAATACATGTGAAGGCCTACCAATGAAGTAAGTCATTATTTGAAATCAATTACATTTCTGGATATGTACTGCTAAAGCTTCATACATTGTTTTGGGTCATATTTATAAGGCATATGAGTGTGTATGATGTTATTTTTCCTTTTTAAATGGAAAGCGTTCTTCATGGTGCAAGTTTCTTGTAAATACGCTCCCACTTGCGTTTGGAAAATTTAGATTTTGATTATGGGAGTTACATAGCCATGTTAATAATGTCAAAAAAATGGTGCTAGGGCATTCCAGAAAACGCTTTCATGTGTCTCAAGGACATTTTTAGTCATTTCCTCTTGAATGCAGGTATACAATTGATTTATATGCTGTGTTTAAAAATGATTATTTGAAATCAATTACATTTCTGGATATGTCCTGCTAGAGCTTCATAGGTTGTTTTGGGTCATATTTATAAGGCATATGAGTGTCTATAATGTTATTTTTCCTTTTTAAATGGAAAGCGTTCTTCATGGTGCAAGTTTCTTGTAAATACGCTCCCACCTGCGAAACGGAACTTTGCGATGCGAAGCTGATTGGCTCCCCGGTGTCTGTCAACATTCTAAACAGTCCGGAGCGGCCGCCATCTTATCTCTCGGTAGGATCGAGAGAGAAGAAGAGGTGAAAAACGAAGGGGGAATTTAATGAAAGGGGGCAATGTATACCCCTCTTGACCCCCTAGGAATGTTGTTGGGATTTTTAAAGGGTCCCGTGGGGAAAATAAAAAAATATATATTTTTCACGGTAGAAGCGCTTCCCGAACCGCGAACTGGGCCGAAAACTGGTAGCGAAACGGGAATTCGCCATTTTGTGCTTCGTTTTAATTAAATTACTAGGTATAAGGGGGTGCGGGAGACCATTTTCTGCTTCGTTTCAATTAAATTACTAGGTATAAGGGGATGCGGGAGACGTATCCTAATCCCTTATATTTTCTGAGGGTGGCTGAGGAGGCTCATATATGTTGATACATGTCTTCCAGCGGCTGTGCGTGAGCTTTTTTTTTTTTTTTGCTGCGTGACGTCTGTTAACGTTCGATTCGAAGGAAATCAGGAAGTGTTGACCATCAATTTGTCAGTGCGATAAAGTATTTTGTTATAAATGAATCCTTATTGATAAACATTGTCTGCACCATCTTGCCTTTTTTACACTGCCACAATTTTGTCGTGCACGGCAGCCATTTTACATGCCAGGCCGGTCCCAGGCTATCACCTAGCCCTGCGGATGTACTTTATGGCCCTAGCTGTAGAGAATCCAGACATGCCAACCCTCCCGATTCAGGCGTCAGACTACTGATTTCAGTGGTACTCTCCCGCCTCCCGATTCCTGCAAGCAAAAACCCGGGGGCATATTACCAACAACTAGCGATAACTTGTTTAGAGACAAAAATTATCGCCGCACATCGGCGATTTTTATCGCAGATAAACCTTGCTATTAGCAAGGTTTATCGCAAATGCGATAAAAAACGGTCGCAATGCATGAATATCGCTGAAAAGTCAGCGATATTCATGCAATATCCAGCAAATGCTCTTAGCCATGTTATCCACCTCCCATTGGATAACATGGCTAAGAACTGCTCGCAAATGCGATAAAAAACGGCCGCAATGCATGAATATCGCTGAAAAGTCAGCGATATTCATGCATTATCCAGCAAATGCTCTTAGCCATGTTATCCACCTCCCATTGGATAACATGGCTAAGAACTGCTCAGGGCCCCATGAGGAACGCTTTCCATTTAAAAAGGAAAAAATAACATCATAGAAAAGAATCGTTTTTAAACACAGCATATAAATAAATTGTATACCTGCATTCAAGAGGAAATGACTGAAAATGTCCTTGAGACACATGAAAGCGTTTTCTTGAATGCCCTAGCACCATTTTTTGGACATTATTAACATGGCTATGTAACTCCCATAATCAAAATCTAAATTTGCCAAGCGCAGGTGGGAGCGTATTTACAAGACACTTGCCCCATGAGGAATGCTTTCCATTTAAAAAGGAAAAAATAACATCAAAGACACTCAAATGCCTTATAAATATGACGCAAAACAACCTATGAAGCTCTAGCAGTACATATCCAGAAATGTAATTGATTTCAAAAATGGTTTTTAAAAACAACATATCTGTTTCAGCTTACATAAGAGACCATGGAATGGGCTTCATATACAACAATAACTTGTGTTACTGCATGCCAGAATGCTACACCGAATATGCAATTACAATTTCTCAAAGTAACAAAATCTATTTCTATATCGCTAGAGACAAAGCCACATTTTAAAAACACAGCTTTCTTCATCATTTTCTCCTTAAATCATACTATTCTCTATCTAAAATAAATAAATATTTTCTCACCTTAGCAAATACTTTTTGAGTTTTGAAAACAGTCTCAGAAATACACCAAATTGTCTTCAGCAGAAGAAAAAGGATGCACTCCAGAGGCTGCAGCTATTGAAAGCACAGAAATACAGATATTCATTTCACATATCTCTCATATTAGCCAATCATAACTCTTCCCTCACTTTTTTCAAATCAAAACCCTTCCCCCCTCTGCCCTCTCTGCCTTTTTTCCATAGCAACCACCTCCTGGAAGACCTCTCATGTTTGCAAATTCACACAACAATGTTTCAATTGAACTCTGAACTCTCAGTGCACCTGCATATCCAGTGCAATCTTTCATTAAATGTTTCTTCCTTAACCATTCAAATTACATCTTTCAAAGAACACATCCATGCACCCTAACTTTCTGTTTTCAGAAATGGAAATGCACCAATCACTGCTAATGAATCATTAGCATTGGAAATCCACAGTTTTTTTTCTTTATAAACTCCTACTGTTTCAACTGCCCTTTCATTACCACACTTCATCTGACTGCAGCCCAACCTTCTCCCACCATGTTTAAGGTCTGGATTGTTGGACATAGTTACATCCACTGGGCTCAAAGGTATGCTGAGAACAGAAATTTACACAACCTCAATTTACAAGATGTGGAAATTAAGTGGTTGGGCCAAAGAGGATTAAAATGTCACCAATTGATACCATTGGTGAAAACCTTTATGCATTTGCCAAAACCTGACCTGTTAATAGTGCACTGTGGAGGTAATGATTTGGGCACTTTGACTGGGGTAGGTCTGGAAATGCTTTTAAAGGACACCTTTGAGCAATTAATGGCACTTTTTCCTCAAACTGCCTTGGTATATTCCAATATATGCCAAAGACAGAAATGGAGGTGGTCCAACCAATTTTGTCCACAAATTGAGAAAGCGAGGAAGCATGTAAACAAATCTGTTTCAGCTTACATGAGAGACCATGGAATGGGCTCCTTGTACAACAATAACTTGTGTTACTACATGCAAGATATCTACAGAGGAGATGGAGTTCACTTCTCAGATGAGGGCAACAGAATTTTCATTCTGAATTTAAGACTGTGCATTGGTACCTACTTATAAGTACCTAAATGTACCATAAACCCAAAAGCTCTTCTCAGAGCTACCCTTCATCTGATCACTCACAATTAATATTTTTCTCTAACTTATTTCTGTAATTTTCAACAAACTACGCTCAAAGAGCGCTACCCGGTACGCGAACTGAAAGCTAACCGCGCAAAATTTTTAAAAAAATGTTTTTTCTCCGCACATATGGTCCTCCTCAGCCACCCTCAGAAAACCTAGGGGGTCAAAATACTTGTACCGTGTCCCCTTCTACCCATTCTGAACATTCTTTACCCTCCATTTTATATCTTAATTCGACCGAAACACAAAATGGTGGACTCCCGTTACGCTCCTAGTTCGTGGACCGGACCGCTTCCCAGGAAACGGTCCAAAAAAAAGGTGGGAAAGTAATTCACAGAAAAAAGACTGGAGACACTCTCACCAAATATAGATTAGCTTATACTACATAACAATCCCTTTCTTTTTCACAAATTTGATTGAAATTCCATTTAGCCATTAAGTCTATAGACCTCTCTAAATACCGTGAGGTAAATTACTTCACAAAACACATCTGAAGTGTTGGAACTGACAACCAATGAAAATGTTACTTTCATTTTCTACTTTTATAACCTGACATTTGATTGGTTAAATACCTGAATATATATAAAGGAAGAGAAGAAAACACAGCCATTTTGACTACTACTTCTTGTTGTACATCACATTTCAATAGCTTCCAAAAACTTCAACTTCTTTGTGAAGGTAAGTTATAATTTTTAAAAATGAAATATATTGTGCACTATAACTTAATATAGTAGACTTTTTCTGATAGATATACACTATCCCTCTGTAGTAGTTATGGATTTAGATAGACTTCTCTGTTATAGTTATGAATGGAGTTAGGCTTCTCTTGGTTAAATCACATACACTTTTTTATAGTCCTATTTCCACTCTGATACTATACACTCCCAAAAGAAGAAATCACAGATAAAAACTGCCTATCTAACATTAATCCCAACAGTGCCCTATCTCTACTAATATATATTTTTTTATTCAAAATTTCAGGCAAAATGGAAGGCGAGCAAAAAGTTACATTTTCAATTGAACTGAAGGAGAGCAGCCAAGACAAAATTGATGATTTTATGGATCAAAGTAGAGACCACGAACTTCTACAATGTGTTGAAGCAGTGGATAACCTGCTTCAAAATGAAAAAAAGTTACACCCTATATTCAATTTTGACATTTCTGACACTGAAATGTTAGAAAGTTTAATGAAGTATGAAACACAATCATAATAAAAAAAAAAATTGAAAATAAAGAAAACAAAAAAAAAACCAAAATTAAAACAACAAACAATTAACATTCAGTATTAAAAAAGTCTATCATTCTATTATCCTTATAGTACGTTGTCCAGAACGCTTTCCGGTTCGCGTACTAGGCGCTCACCACGCAAAAAAAAATTTTTTTTTTTGCCCTGCTGGAACCTTTTACAACCTCCACATAAAACCTAGGGGGTCAGGGAGGATCTACTATGCCCCCTTATGGAAATTTCCCCCTTTGTTTTGGCCTCCTCTGTCTCTCGATCCTACCGAGAGACAAGATGGCGGCCGCACCGGACTGTTTAGAATGTTGACAGACACCGAAGAGCCAATCAGCTTTCCGTGCGCAAAGTTCCGTTACGCGAAAAGTACGCGAACCGGATCGCTGCCCGGACCGCTGTTACAGATATATATCTTGTTTTAAACGTTAATTTCTCAAAATCCACTGGAGCACATATATTGAGACCTAGCAAAGGCACATCGGGCTAACAGTCCCTACAATTTTGCCAAGTTTCGTGCAAATCCATTCAGCCGTTCGGGCTAAAAGTGAGGCCAACCGCCCTATGGAAATTAACATGGGAGGAACGCGTTTTGGGACCCCCCTTTTTTCTCGGCCCCCCCTTGCCGAACACCCCCCACATTTTCAGGGGCTGCTCAGAAACAAAATGTGCCATTTTCCTGAAAATTTCAGCCGATTCCGTCCACAAACGCCAAAGTTATTAGACATAGAATTTTCAGAAATCCCATAGGGAAAAAATCCTAACTATATATACCTACTGGCGACCGCCAGTAGGTAATATATATATATATATATATATATATATATATTACCTACATACTGGCGGTCGCCAGTAGGTATATATAGTTAGGATTTTTTCCCTATGGGATTTCTGAAAATTCTATGTCTAATAACTTTGGCGTTTGTGGACGGAATCGGCTGAAATTTTCAGGAAAATGGCACATTTTGTTTCTGAGCAGCCCCTGGAAATTTGGGGGGGTTCCGTCAAGGGGGGGCTGAGAAAAAAGGGGGGTCCCAAAACGCGTTTTTCCCATGTTAATTTCCATAGGGCGGTTGGACTCACTTTTAGCCCGAACGGCTGAATGGATTTCCACGAAACTTGGCAAAATTGTAGGGACTGTTAGCCCGATGTGCCTTTGATAGGTCTCAATATATGTGCTTCAGTGGATTTTGAGAAATTAACGTTTAAATCAAGATATATATCTGTAACAGCGCCCCGGGCAGCGATCCGGTTAGCGAACTTTTCGTGTATCGGAACTTTGCGATGCGAAGCTGATTGGCCCTCCGGTGTCTGTCAACATTCTAAACAGTCCGGAGCGGCCGCCATCTTGTCTCTCGGTAGGATCGAGAGACAAGAGGAGGCCAAAACAAAGGGGGAAATTACCATAAGGGGGCATAGTAGATCCTCGTTGACCCCCTAGGTTTTATGTGGAGGTTTTAAAAGGGCCTAGGAGGGTCCCAAAAAAAAAAATTTTTTTTTTTTTGCGTGGTAAGCGCCAAGTTCGCGAACCGGAAAGCGTTCTGGGCAGCGTACTATAAGGATAAAAGAATGATAGACTTTTCTAATACTGTATGTTAATTATTTGTTGTTTTTGTTCGTTTTTTTTTAATTTATTTATTTATTTTGATTTAAAAAAAATGTATTTAATATTTTCATAGTTCATTAAAACTTCCAGCATTACATCATCTGGAATCTCGTCAAACATGGATGTTTCTGTGTCTTGTAAGCTTTCAATAAATTGTTCATCAAAAGATTCATCCATAAAATCTTCATCCACATTTTCTTCAATTAAAATGTCTTCTGTTGTAATGTCGAAGGAAACATTGGTTTTTTCTTGCTCCCCTTCCATTTTTTGCTGTAAATTGCATAAAAAAATAATTATATTAGAAGAGTTAGGGCACTGTTGGGTTTAAGTTCAGACATGTAGTTCTGTTTATTTAACAGTGAAGTTAAAGTAAGTAAATTCATAATTATAGCAGAGAAGTGTAAGTCAATCAATAAATATAACAGAGGAGCTTATCTGTATCTATAACTATAGCAGGGGGACAGTAAATAATTATCAATAAACGTTTTTACAAATTAATTTAAAGTGCCACTTACAAATCATCAATTTACTTTACAGGGAGGTGAAAAGGCTCTTGAAATGTAGTTCAGGAAGTAGCAGTAAAAATGGCTGTGTTTCCTTCTCTTCCTTTATATATATTCAGGTATATAACCAATCAAATGTCAGGTAATAAAAATTGTAAATGAAAGTAAAGTTTTCATTGGTTGTCAATTCCAATATTTTAGATGTGTTTTGTGAAGTAATTTACCTCAGGGTATTTAGATAGGTCTACAGGCTAAATGGCTAAATGAAATTTCAATCAAATTTGTGAGAATGAAAGGGATTGTTATGTAGTATGAGCTAATCTATATTTGGTGAGAGTGTCTTTAGTCGTTTTTCTGTAAATTACTTTCCCACCTTTTTTTAGGACCGCTTTCTGGAAAGCGGCCCGGTTAGCGAACCTTAAGCGTCACGGGAGTCCACCATTTTGTGTTTCGGTCGCTTTAAGATACAAGATGGAGGGCAAATAATGTTCAGAATGGGTAGAAGGGGGCACGGTAGACTTATCTTGAACCCCTAGGTTTTCTGAGGGTGGCTGAGGAGGCTTATATGTGCGGAAAAAAAACATTTTTTAAAAAAATTGCGCGAGGTTAGCTTTTGGTTAGCGAACCGGGTAGCGCCTCGGGGAGCGTATTTTGTGGAAAATTATTGAAAAAAGTTAGAAAAAAATAATAATTGTGAGTGATTAGATGAAGGGTAGCTCTGAGAAGAGCTTTTGGGTTTATGGTACATTTAGGTACTTATAAGTAGGTACCAATGCACAGTCTTAAATTCAGAATGAAAATTCTGTTGCCCTCATCTGAGAAGTGAACTCCATCTCCTCTGTAGATATCTTGCATGTAGTAACGCAAGTTATTGTTGTACAGGGAGCCCATTCCATGGTCTCTCATGAAAGCTGAAACAGATTTGTTTACATGCTTCCTCGACTTCTCAATTTGTGGACAAAATTGGTTGGACCACCTCCATTTCTGTCTTTGGCATATATTGGAATATACCAAGGCAGTTTGAGGAAAAAGTGCCATTAATTGCTCAAAGGTGTCCTTTAAAAGCATTTCCAGACCTACCCCTGTCAAAGTGCCCAAATCATTACCTCCACAGTGCACTATTAACAGGTCAGGTTTTGGCAAATGCTTAAAGGTTTTCACCAATGGTATCAATTGGTGACATTTTAATCCTCTTTGGCCCAACCACTTAATTTCCACATCTTGTAAATTGAGGTTGTGTAAATTTCTGTTCTCAGCATACCTTTGAGCCCAGTGGATGTAACTATGTCCAACAATCCAGACGTTAAACATGGTGGGAGAAGGTTTTGCTGCAGTCAGATGAAGTGTGGTAATGAAAGGGCAGTTGAAACAGTAGGAGTTTGTAAAGAAAAAAAACTGTGGATTTCCAATGCTAATGATTCATTAGCAGTGATTGGTGTATTTCCATTTCTGAAAACAGAAAGTTAGGGTGCATGGATGTGTTCTTTGAAAGATGTAATTTGAATGGTCAAGGAAGAAACTTTTAATGAAAGATTGCACTGGATACGCAGGTGCACTGAGAGTTCAGAGTTCAATTGAAACATTGTTGTGTGAATTTGCAAACATGAGAGGTCTTCCAGGAGGTCGTTGCTATGGAAAAAAGGCAGAGAGGGCAGAGGGGGGAAGGGTTTTGATTTGAAAAAAGTGAGGGAAGCGTTATGATTGGCTAATATGAGAGATATGTGAAATGAATATCTGTATTTCTGTGCTTTCAATAGCTGCAGACTCTGGAGTGCATCCTTTTTCTTCTGCTGAAGACAATTTGGTGTATTTCTGAGACTGTTTTCAAAACTCAAAAAGTATTTGCTAAGGTGAGAAAAGATTTATTTATTTTAGATAGAGAATAGTATGAATTAAGGAGAAAATGATGAAGAAAGCTGTGTTTTTAAACTGTGGCTTTGTCTGTAGTGATATAGAAATAGATTTTGTTACTTTGAGAAATTGTAATTGCATATTCGGTGTAGCATTCTGGAATGCAGTTATACAAGTTATTGTTGTATATGAAGCCCATTCCATGGTCTCTTATGTAAGCTGAAACAGATATGTTGTTTATAAAAATAATTTTTGAAATCAATTAAATTTCTGGATATGTACTGCTAGAGCTTCATAGGTTGTTTTGGGTCATATTTATAAGGCATTTGAGTGTCTTTGATGTTATTTTTCCCTTTTTAAATGGAAAGAATTCCTCATGGGGCAAGTGTCTTGTAAATACGCTCCCACCTGCGCTTGGCAAATTTAGATTTTGATTATGGGAGTTACATAGCCATGTTAATAATGTCGAAGAAATGGTGCTAGGGCATTCCAGAAAACGCTTTCATGTGTCTCAAGGACATTTTCAGTCATTTCCTCTTGAATGCAGGTATACAATTGATTTATATGCTGTGTTTAAAAACGATTCTTTTCTATGATGTTATTTTTTCCTTTTTAAATGGAAAGCGTTCCTCATGGGGCCCTGAGCAGTTCTTAGCCATGTTATTTAATGGGAAGTGGATAACATGGCTAAGAGCATTTGCTGGAAAATGCATGAATATCGCTGACTTTTCAGCGATATTCATGCATTGCGGCCGTTTTTTTTCGCATTTGCGGGCAGTTCTTAGCCATGTTATCCAATGGGAGGTGGATAACATGGCTAAGAGCATTTGCTGGATAATGCATGAATATCGCTGACTTTTCAGCGATATTCATGCATTGCGGCCGTTTTTTATCGCATTTGCGATAAACCTTGCTAAGGAGAAAATGATGAAGAAAGCTGTGTTTTAAACTGTGGCTTTGTCTGTAGTGATATAGAAATAGATTTTTTTACTTTGAGAAATTGTAATTGCATATTCGGTGTAGCATTCTGGCATGCAGTAACACAAGTTATTGTTGTATATGAAGCCCATTCCATGGTCTCTTATGTAAGCTGAAACAGATATGTTGTTTTTAAAAACCATTTTTGAAATCAATTACATTTCTGGATATGTACTGCTAGAGCTTCATAGGTTGTTTTGGGTCATATTTATAAGGCATTTGAGTGTATTTGATGTTATTTTTTCCTTTTTAAATGGAAAGCATTCCTCATGGGGCAAGTGTCTTGTAAATACGCTCCCACCTGCGCTTGGCAAATTTAGATTTTAATTATGGGAGTTACATAGCCATGTTAATAATGTCCAAAAAATGGTGCTAGGGCATTCCAGAAAACGCTTTCATGTGTCTCAAGGACATTTTCAGTCATTTCCTCTTGAATGCAGGTATACAATTGATTTATATGTTGTGTTTAAAAACGATTCTTTTCTATGATGTTATTCTTTCCTTTTTAAATGGAAAGCGTTCCTCATGGGGCCATGAGCAGTTCTTAGCCATGTTATCCAATGGGAGGTGGATAACATGGCTAAGAGCATATGCTGGATAATGCATGAATATCGCTGACTTTTCAGCGATATTGATGCATTGCGGCCGCTTCTTATCGCATTTGCGAGCAGTTCTTAGCCATGTTATCCAATGAGAGGTGGATAACATAGCTAAGAGCATTTGCTGGATAATGCATGAATATTGCTGACTTTTCAGCGATATTCATGCATTGCGGCCGTTTTTTATCGCATTTGCGATAAACCTTGCTAATAGCAAGGTTTATCTGCGATAAAAATCGCCGATGTGCGGCGATAATTTTTGTCTCTAAACAAGTTATCGCTAGTTGTTGGTAATATGCCCCCGGGTTTTTGTTTGCAGGAATCGGGAGGCGGGAGAGTAGCACTGAAATCAGTAGTCTGACGCCTGAATCGGGAGGGTTGGCATGTCTGGATTCTCTACAGCTGGGGCTAGGTGATAGCCTGGGACCGGCCTGGCATGTAAAATGGCTGCCGTGCACGACAAAATTGTGGCATTGTAAAAAAGACAAGATGGCGCAGACAATGTTTATCAATAAGGATTCATTTATAACGAAATATTTTATCGCACTGACAAATTGGTGGTCAACACTTCCTGATTTCCTTCGAATCGAACGTTAACAGACGTCACGCAGCAAAAAAAAAAAAAAAGCTCACGCACAGCCGCTGGAACACATGTATCAACATATATGAGCCTTCTCAGCCACCCTCAGAAAATATAAGGGATTAGGATACGTCTCCCGCACCCCCTTATACTTAGTAATTTAATTAAAACGAAGCACAAAATGGTCTCCCGCACCCCCTTATACCTAGTAATTTAATTAAAACGAAGCACACAATGGCGAATTCCCGTTTCGCCAGCAGTTTGCGGCCCAGTTCGGTGTTCGGAAAGCGCTTCTACCGTGAAAAATATATTTTTTTTATTTTCCCCACGGGACCCTTTAAAAACCCCAACAACATTCCTAGGGGATCAAGAGGGGTATACCTTGCCCCCTTTCATTAAATTCCCCCTTCGTTTTTCACCTCTTCTTCTCTCTCGATCCTACCGAGAGATAAGATGGCGGCCGCTCCGGTCTGTTTAGAATGTTGACAGACACCGGGGAGGCAATCAGCTTCGCATCGCAAAGTTCCGTTTCGCAGGTGGGAGCGTATTTACAAGAAACTTGCACCATGAAGAACGCTTTCCATTTAAAAAGGAAAAATAACATTATAGACACTCATATGCCTTATAAATATGACCCAAAGCAACCTATGAAGCTCTAGCAGTACATATCCAGAAATGTAATTGATTTCAAAAAATCGTTTTTAAACACAGCATATAAATCAATTGTATACCTGCATTCAAGAGGAAATGACTGAAAATGTCCTTGTGATGCAGTGCTGGTGCAAAAGATTTTCTATGTTAAATAATAAGTAGGGCATTAAGTTTTTGATGACTGTTATTCATTTACTGTTTGGTAATAGTGGTTAATAACATTTTTTATTATATTTTTCCACAGATTCAACTGCAGATCTTTTTTTAATTTGAAAAATGCCAACGAAAAATCGTATTAGAAAGGCTAGAAAACGTCAAAGACAGCAGGATGATGTTTTATTGCAGCAGTCCTCTTCCCCAAATACTTATCAAAACACCAAGAAAGCTCCTGGTAAGAGCACAAAATCATTCTTAAAAAATATTTTTAGTAAAAAAAGTATTTTTCGCAAAAAATTTTCAGTTCAGAAAAAGAAGAGTAATTTAAATGGAAAGGAAAGACCCATCAAAAATGTTACTGGTAGAGGAAGAGATAACTCTGTGCATGATAGTAGAAGGAAACAACAGTTTAGGGACATTCGAAAACGAATGTTCCGTAACAGGATAATAGTTAATTTGTTAAAAAATATTAAAAAAGGCCAACAGAAAGCAGCATTTTATAAGAAGAAGAAAAATGTAGAGAAAATTATTGATCATGCTTTTGAAATTAAGCGAAAGTTGTTTATTTTGGTAATCAATAGAATTAGGAAACTAAGCAAGGTAATTTCTGATTTCAAAACAAACAGTAGATGGAAGAGAGTAGTAAATCGTAGTAACTTTTGTGAAGTTTTTTCCGGAGAATGGATGCATAGTTCAAGTTCTGAGGCATTTTTTAATGAGGAGAGTTATTTTCAGGATAATGATTTGATGTTTGCAGTTGACACCAGTGGTCGAGCTTATGAAGTGAAGGATGGTTGTCCAGTTGAAAAAGAAAAACTTGTGACAACAGAGACAGAAGAGGTGCTAAGTGATGAGGTTTTAGGAAGACGTCCTAAGGGTCCTGTGTACATTTGGAAGTGTAGTTCTATTTGCAGTGTGCGACAGGTTTCCATCAATTTGCTTTGTGATTTTATACGGACATTTAATAAGAAAAGTTTGAAGCAGAAAATGAAGTTGTTGCAAGATTTAGATCCTTGCAGAGTGAGACAAATGACAGGTTTGCGTGGTCATTCACTGGCTTGTCTTTCCAGGAGAGTATGCCAGAGTGTTTTTCATCATTTCAGGATGGTAGCAGTGCATCATAATAAAGTGAGAAAATTAGTGAGAATGTTGTATTATGCTAAGAGTCCAGCAATTATGCTTAAACAATTATGTGCTGCTCTTTTGCATGGTTCTGAAATAGATGTGAAGAATATTTGTGAAGAAATTGAGTTTTGTTACTTTAGTAGTAAAGATGAGAATGTTCAAATTGACCCTGAAGTAGAGGGTAATGTTGAAGATAATGTACAGGTTTCCAGTACAGATAATTTTCAGAAGGAAATTGCCACGTTTCAGATGAAATCAAGTGAGAGGCCTAATTTCACTTGTGTATGTTGTCGACGCACTTATTATAAGAATCAGACTAAGGTAGTGGATTTATATGCAAAAAGTGAAAGGGAAAATAATAGTGAATGGAAGGATTTTGCCACATACTTGATGGTCGAAAATTATTTTGATTTAGGATCGGATCAACGTGTGTGTACTTATTGTTGTAATAAATGAAACCAAAACCAGATGCCTGCTAGGGCAGTTCATAATAATCTGGAATTGGTTGAGATTCCTTCTGAATTGAAGGATTTAAATACTTATGAATCTATTTTGATTCAAAGTATCCATCCCTTTCAGGCTATTGTAAGAATGGAGCCAAAGACAGGGAAGTTGCCTCCAGCAGATTTACAGAGAGGATTAAAGGGAAGAGTTGTTTATTTGCCTCTAGATTTGAACAAAAACATTAACACAATTGGAATAGAAAAAGTGGAAGAGGAACCTCTGGTTATCTTGGTTAATGGGGTTCCGACAAAGAATAAGAAAATATGGCAAGATTTAGTGGATGTTAGGAAAGTCAAAAAGGCAACAGTGTATTTGAAGAAAAATAATAAGTACTATAAGAATGTATATGTTGCAGAAGAGGAAGTAAGTGATGAAGAGGATAGCGATTTGTGTGCTGGCCAAATTGAGAAAGTAGAGGCCTCTAAAAGTGAAGAAATATATGAACATTATAGTGTTCATCCTTTGCATTCCAAGGAAGTCATGGGGAATGCTATTGAGTTGTTTCAAATGAAACAAGCCAAAGGGAGTCCCATTAGTGTTTGGGAGGAAAGTTTGGAAGCTCGGTGTTTCCCACAGCTATTTCCCACAGGTCGAGGAGGAAGATATGATGAGCGACCTCATCAAATTCCTGCGTCTGAATACCGGACTTTACGATTGTATGCAGAAGATCCTAGGTTTCGTCAATGCATTCCCTATTTGTTTCATCTCCTGTTTGAAAGCGATCTGTCTGGACTGTCATATGCAGTGAACCACATCTTAAAAAGTGGTATACAGATGCGAAATATCTCGGCAAGGGACTTTATGCATAAAGTCAATGTCCAAGACAGTATTTTGGATTCTCACGTAATTAATCTCATGGCGTGTCAGCGTGGTACTAATGAGTACTGGTACCGTCGTCATGGTGATTTAAAATGTATGCTGAGGAACTTAGGAACTCCGACATGGTTCCTCACTCTGAGCTGTGCCGAGTATGGCTGGGAAGACTTACTTGAATTTCTACGAGAGGCAAATGGAAATATTGAAAACATTGAATTCAAGACACCTGGAGAACTGTGTTCTTTGGATCCTGTGAATGTATGCAGGTACTTCAATCATAGATTTGAAGCTATGATGTCTTTCATCACAAATAAGAAGAATCCACCTCTTGGAGAGGTGTTGGATTTCTTCTGGAGAAAGGAGTACCAAGCAAGAGGTGCTCCTCATATACATATGTTGTTGTGGATCAAGGATGCACCTAAATTTGGAACAGATCCGGATGACTTAGTGATGAATTTCATAGAACAGTATTCTACGTGTGCTGTTCCAAACGCAACGGAGAAGAAAAGCCTAAGAGAACAAGTTCTACGTTTCCAAAGCCATCGTTGTGGAAAGTACTGTCGTCGTAAATTCAGAAACAAGGACAAGTTCTACACCAAATGTCGTTTCAACTTTCCACGACCGGTGATTTCTAAAGGAAAAGTGAACAGTTTGATGTCTTCACTGTGACATAATGTGACGAGGAAATCACCCAAAAATACATACAATTTGAAAAGGAACGAAGAGTCCAAGTACATCAACGACTACAACCCAGTGATTTTGTCCATGTGGAATGCTAACATGGATATACAGTTTGTGGGTGACAACTGTATGGCTGTGGCTCGGTATGTGACATCTTACATCACCAAAAAAGAAAAGACAGAACTGAAGGATATGTGGGAGGACATTTCCCATGAAAAGAGTCTCAGCAAGAAGTTGTACAGTTTCAGTCTGAAGATGTTGTCGCATCGAGAAATCGGAGCTTACGAATGTTCAGATCGATTGTCTTCAGCAAGTCTCTATGCCAAATCCAGGAGTATTGTTTGGGCGAGTCTTGGTCTTGCTGCAACGCGAAATCGGGTTCTAAAACCTGTCCGGGAAATTGAATATTTGGCAGAAAAGGAACCAAACAGTACCGACATTTTGAAGACCAACATGTTGGATACATATTATCCAAATCGAAGCAGTCACCTTGAGAATGTTTGTCTATATGAGGTTCTACAAAATTATATATTCAAGAGGAACATCAAAGAAGATATTGAGAAAGGAGTGTATGCTGTAATTGGAAGTGAGGGATGCCTGGTCAAGCAAAGAAAATGCCAATTAGTAAACCATCGAAAATTGAGTGGCGAATCTTCAGAAAAAAAGGAGTTTTTCTATTTAGCACTTTTGCAACTTTTCAAGCCTTGGCGTGCAGAAGAGGAACTGCTTGGAGATTTCCTCTGTTACGAAGACTCTTTCACTGCTGCTAAGGATAGCATAGAATGTCCTGCTTTTCCCAAATATCAAGAAATGCTAACTTTGGAAATTGAGCAGGAAGCAACGATTGCAGCCGAGATTGCCAGAGACAGTTCTCAGGACAGTCAGAGTTCTGTTTCATTGAGTCAAGATCCACTTGGAGGACCTATTATCGAAAATGAAGCTGCCACTGCTATGAATGAAGTGGAAAGAGCCATGGCACATGCTCAGGAGGATTCAGTTAACTTAGAAGACTTGGAAAAACAACTCAACGTTGAGCAGAGGAAAATATATGATGAAGTTACCAAGCAAATTGAGCATGGATTAAGTCATGAGAAGAAAGAGTGCTCATGTACATCGTTGAAGCCTGTCCTACTGTATGTGAGTGGAGAAGCGGGAACTGGAAAAAGTTTCCTCATTAAAGCAATTTCATGCTATCTGCAGGAAAGGACTGAGTCATCGCTGTCTTGTGTTGTCACCGCTCCTACTGGACTTGCAGCACATAACATTAAAGGTATTACTTTGCATCGTTTACTGATGCTGCCGGTGGAGCATGACAACAAATTACAATATCACAAGTTATCTGGGGATGCTTGCTGTGAAGTTTCAAGAGTCTTGAGGAAAATGAAACTACTTATCATTGACGAAGTAAGCATGGTTTCCAATGTCATGCTTGCCTTTGTGCATTTGAGAATGCAAGAAGTACTTAAAACTGAATATGATGTGTTATTTGGTGGCAAACACATCATTGTTTTCGGAGATCTTCTGCAGCTGACACCAGTAAAAGGAGAACCTGTGTTCAAAATACTCACGCATGAAGATACCAGGAAGTGCCTAGGGAGCATTGGCAACGTCAATATATGGTTAAACTTCAATTATGCTGAACTGCATGAAAATATGCGTCAGGCAAAAGATGAAGATTACAAGAATATTCTACAAGATATTAGAATTGGAAAAGTGACCGAGCATGGAAAAGAAGCTTTAAATGCACGATTACTTTCAAATTTATATCCCGAACAAGAGATTGTGGCTGAAAATATTTTTCAGAAAATTACTGAGAAGAAATCCGGAATATGTTTGATGCCAACTCTTGCAGAATGTGCCATCTTCAACAACAAAATGTTGAATTTAGAAAAGCAAGAGATTGTGAAACTTGAAGCTATTGACAAAATAGAGCACATGGGATCAACAATTATTTTGTCAGAAAATTTGAAATCAAAATTGGATTCATTAGAGAAGACTATATCTAAAACAGCGGGTTTTGAAAAGACTTTGAATGTGTGTTTAAATTGCTGAATCATTTTGAGAAGAAATTTACATGTTGAAAGAGGTCTGGTAAATGGATCAATGGGTAATGTTGTTGATTTTGAGAAGTACAGAAATAGAGATGGAATAGAATTTTTAAAAATTAAATTTGATGGCATTGAGGAAGTACAGCTAATTGGTCGTTGTTCTGCTAGGTTTTTGCTTGTTAAAGACTTATATGTTCGCCGTAAACAGTTTCCTGTTTGCTTGGCATATGCGGTAACAATTCATAAATCGCAAGGTTTAAGTGTAGACAGTGCATTGGTGAATATTGGCAGTTCTGTGTTCAAGGAGGGTATGGCATATGTGGCATTGTCACGAGTTAGAACTTTATCAGGATTGTACTTAATTGACTGTGATGTCACAAACATTTGTGCGGATCTAGATTGTGTTAAGGAATACAATAGGTTAAGAAGAGAGTATGCGCCACATTTGCCTCAATATCCTTTGTTTGAGAAACGTGTGGTAGGCCGGAAACGTAGAAATATCAGTAATAGTAGGGAGGTTGTTGCAAAAAGACTAAAAGTCAATGAACCGAAAATTGTTAGCAGAAAGAAAGTGGATTCTGTTGAAGATGTTGTCGGTTTTCAATTTGAAAACAGTTCTGGTGTCAACTGCTATGCAAATGTAGTGGTTAATGTTCTCTTTTCACTAGAGAGTTTAAAAGAACTGATACTGTTGAATTCAGAACAAATTTTATGCTGTTTGTTGAATTCTGTTTTCGAGAAATGTAGCACTGATCGAACAAAAGTAGAAAGTGTGTCTGAAGTTCGTTATCTGTTAGATGAATGTTCAGGTCAAACAGACTTCTCTGAAAATAATCAGCAAGATTGTCAGGAGTTTTTAATGTATATGCTTGATGTATTGCAAGATGAGGGTGTAGATGTAGATCACCTGTTTGGGCTTTCTTATCAATGGCAGCATGACTGCGAGAATTGTAGGGTATCAAGTACTACTAGTGTAGACTCAGAAAGATTTATATATTTAACTTTGCCAGACAGTAAATCAGTCTCCTTTAATAAGCTAGTAAATGCAGCGGATCACAACATGGAGTGTAGCCAATGTAAATCTGAAATGATGTCAACATTATTTATACGTAGATATGGACAGTATGTCATTTTAATGATCCAACGATGTAGGCCTGTTGGATCAAAATTGTCAACTTTAATAAAAAAATTTGTGGCTTCTCAGCTTTCAATATCAGGAAGGACTTTTGTAACTGTAGCAATTATCTATCAGGATGGTCCTTCAACAACATCAGGACATTATACAGCTTATTTAAAGTCTTGAAACGGCTGGTCATTCTGCAATGATTCCGTTGTAACTTTAAAAAAAAAATTGCCGTTTGACCTTAAAAATTCTTACCTGGTGTTTTTAAAACCAAAATTTTAATGAAAGAATCTCGGGATTTCCTGTGAAGAATTGCAAAAGGTTCATGAAGTAGAGGGAATGTAAGTCTGCAATGCTGTCTAGATTATTGGTCCAAAACTTTTAATTATAATGTCAATTTAAAAATCCAACTATATAAACCTGATGCAAGTAAGTCTGCTTCATAGTAAGCAGTATCAGTGTCATAGGAAAAGGAGAACATGAGTGACAAAGAAGGGTAAGATATTAGTAGTCCAGGATTGTGAAAATAATCTTAAATGTATTCTTTTTGAAAGTTGCGAAAATAGAAAATGTCGGGATTTGATTGGAAGAATTACAAGAGTTGCGAATCGCGGCAACATGATTTGGCCTAGTGGAAACATGTGATAGAATGAGAGAAGTCTTTTCTTCTATGTAACATATTTTTCGTATCGATGGAGGTTTTCTTTCAGAAAGTGGCGGGCTGAAAATATTTATAGCACAACAGAGTGGATGCTGTTCATAGGAGATCCTTCGACGTCATTGAAAGTAAGTTAATTTTAAGGAGTTTTTAAATCAGATTTCTTAGGTTGTATGGGTTTTTTAAACACAGTCATTTTGATTGTGTTTTTTTTCCCCGCTGTTACATGATGAATACCTTCAAGTCACCGATTTAAGTGAAATTTGATACATTCTGAGAACAGCAAAAATAAACCATTTAACATGTATAATTAATGTTCTTCTGTTTGTACTTATGATATACATTTAGAAATGTGAGGTAGATATGGAGAAACTGAGTCTTCTGTAAGTGTCAATTTTAATGCTTACAGTGCTGTACTTCTGGGTACTGTTTTTTTTAAAAAAGGAATAGGCCTCACCTCAAAGAAAGCTCTTGAAAGCACACATCTTATTTGCATCCTGAAACTATCATTTAAAATATTAGACACAATTTTATGATGGCTTTACATCTTTTTTGCGCTGCTATTGCATCACTATTGTGAGACATCAGCAGTGCAAAAGAAGTACCATGTTCCAAAATAGGTCTCAGTTCATCAGCATGAAGATACTGTTCGTTTAAAATATATATCTTTAGGATTGTGTAGGGGACGTAGAGAAGCAGAGGCTTCTGTAAATGTCAAAGTTGTTGAAAAAGTGTTTCTTCTTGAACCTTTTCCCTTTTCTTTTCTAATTTTTAAATACATGTTGTAATATTTTTGGAAATGTTTGTTCTCTTTTTTACAGATTGAAAGTATGAAAAAATATTTAAAAAAGGTAACAAGAATTATAAGGTAAATGTTTTCTACTCTTTTTACCCGCAATGCACTGCTGATGATGTCACTGACCATGTCATGAATGATGTAATAAGAGGACATGATTTACTTCATTGGTAGGCCTTCACATGCTTTATCTGCTCTGTATTCTTCAACAAGTGTAAAATTGATCTGTAACCCTGAGTAGGTCTCACCTTAAACAAACCTCAGGAGACATCACACCTTATCGTCATCCTGAATTAATAAATAGATCTATTAAACAGTATCTCTGGTTTACTCTCTATAGCTGTCTTTCTTTTTACATTACTCTCTGTTTACTTCCCTTATACTAACTCTTCTTTTTTTTTAAAAAATATTTTTTTGGTTCGCTTCAAGTTCGCGAACCGGGCAGCGAACTGGAAAGCGAACCAAAAGAAATAGAGCTTGCCAGAGTGCTAAACATTCTAGCAATTTTATTTGAAAGGGGAGGTAGTTCTGAAAATAACTTTTTTTTAATGTTTTTTTTTTTTTCTGAACATTTTTTGTTTTTTTTGTATTTTTAGAACAGTTTTATGTTTTTTTGTGTTTTTCATGGAGGGGAAACAACAAAAAAACAGGCATTGAAAAGGGCTCAACAGGAGCAAAGAAAAAATTACTGCTTGGGTGGGTTAGGGCAGTTATGGTTATCAAACACCAAGTTGATTAAGTTTACGCTCATGTTGCCACATGAGAGCATAGCACCACAATGTATGCACGTAAACTTCATGTGCTTGAAGTGTGGCTGTATGTTTGGCACAGTTTCCTGTGCCTCTCTTGCAGTCAAAGATATATTTGAAGTTGATCTGGCCACAGGAGTTGTCGGGGGATTATCTTGCAGGTCCCTTAACTCTGCCCGGCTGTAATTTAATGGATGCCACCTGACCATATGGCGATGCATAGTATAGTTGCCAATACTATACTTTTTGTCTGTGCCTCGAGATAATCTTTTTTTGCAAATTAGGCAGGTGGCATATTTGGCATTAACCTTCTTCTCCCCTCGAGGAATTGAAAAAAACTGCCATATAAAACTTGTTTTCCTTCGGGAAACACGGGGCAACTCCTGAATAAATTCAGGTTCATCAGTGTCCTCTTCTTCTAAGTCGTCCTCTTCCTCCTCTCTGTTGGAGATGAATTGTGATGGTGGTCCTCTCTTGTCATGAGGAGGTTGAGGTGGTGGTGGGGGTCCACCAGCTGAAGCAAAGATAGAAGCCATTGCAATCAAAATGGAAAATGGTCTTTCTCTCACCAAGATGAAAGTCAGAGTGAGGAAAGAAGAAGGGGTTTACATGATTTGGGAAAAGCAAAAGTTCTGAACCAATGAAAAGTGTTATTTTTAGGTCACATGACCTAGTCATACATCATTTGGAAACCAAAAGTGAAATGAACCAATGAAAAGTTTGATAAACAAGTCACATGACTTGTTCCGCTTACGTTACGTGGTGCGCGCCGCGTCCCGCATCGTTTCCGGTTCGCGGTCCGGAGCACTTTCGGGAGCGCTAAAGCGGCGCGTCATAAGACGCATTACGCGACAATGATACGTCGTGCTTCCGCGACGCGTCACAGTTCCGCTAACGAAACGTTTACCGGTTCGCGTACTAGATCGCGGCATCAAGATGAGCTAACGGAAAGCTTCCCGGTTCACTTACCGGAAGCGAAGAAAAAAAATATTTCAATAAAAATTATCAATAAACATCTAAAATATATTTTGGGTTTTAAAGAAGAATACATTTTACAGCTACAGATGTTAGCTTTTAAAAAACCAATGAAATTCACAGAAAAAACCATAGGTTATAGTCCATATATAGTTAGGAATTTGCATTTACAAAACCTTGAAAATTCAATGAAAAAACCATTGGTTATAGAACATATATAGTTAGGAATTTGCATTTACAAAACCTTATTTTACTCGCATAAAACCATTGAAATTCCATATATAGTTAGATGCGCTAACTATATATCGCGCACCCGCAATCCACTGCTGATGATGTCACATATTACATCATTCATGACATGGTCAGTGACATCACTGATGACATCACTCATCTCATTTGACATGACTGATCATATCACTGATGATATCATTCATGTGATAATACCATGAACCTCTTCAGACTCTAATATAACCTTAGATACAATCAGTGTAAACAGACAGTCACAGACTGTCACTCATCCATGGAGTTACTCACACACCTAGTCAGTTATGCAAAAAATCAATCACACCTCCATTTTCTCAACTATACAGTTATACACACCTTACTTATTCAAACATATAATAACACATATTTACTCTCTTATACAATCCCTGATACATGTTCACAATGATCCATACAGCCACTCACACATTCACTGGCTCTTATGTACAGTTATTTATATATGTCAACTCTCACATGTACTGTGTTTTACATATGTACTTACTTTGACATGTAGCACTGAGATATCCATTCACTCACTAATACTCTCATGCACAGTCAACCGCCCATACAGCTGTTTCCACATGCACTTTTGAACCCATACATATAGTGAATCAACTACTCACACATCTATGTACAGAGTCACACACCTCCCAGCCACCCATACACACACACTCAGTTTCCCATACAAATACTTGGACAACCAATGAATAACCCATACAGTTACTCATATAGCTACTGATCAACATATGCAGCAGTTTGTAGAACAACAGATATAATGATGCACAAATTAAAACCCAGTCACTAACCCATGCACTTAGTGAGACACATTTAATCACTCACTCATACAGTCAGTCATGCACCTACTAAATCCTTCATCCAGACACTTATACATCCACTCATTCTTCAAAATATAAGACATATTTTAACTTTACAGAAACATACAGTCACTGGATGTTGTCATCAGTGATGTCATCAGTGATGTCATCAGTGATGTCATTTGAGATGTCATCAGTGATGTCATCAGTGATGTCACTGACCATGTCATGAATGATGTAATATGTGCAGTGGATTGCGGGTGCGCGATATATAGTTAGCGCATCTAACTATATATGGAATTTCAATGGTTTTATGCGAGTAAAATAAGGTTTTGTAAATGCAAATTCCTAACTATATATGTTCTATAACCAATGGTTTTTTCATTGAATATATATATATATATATATATATTCACTGAAAAAACCATAGGTTTCACACCAGTTATAGTTAGCTGGTCATTTTACTCATACAAAACCTTTGAAATTCCCCCGTTCTAGTTAGTTCAGCTAACTATAACTCGCGCGCCCGTTTTTCAGTGAATTTGCAAGGTTTTTTAAATGCTAATTCCTAACTATAACGTGGCTGAAACCTATGTTTTTTTCAGTGAATTTCAATGGTTTTGTAAATGATAATTTTGAAATGTATTAATTGTTATATTTTTTATACTGATTTACTACATTATTTTAAATTATTTATTTGTAGATATTTTATTTTTTAAATTACATTACATATTTTTATTATAAATTTAAAAAAAAATGTTTTCCCACCTCTCTGCAACGCAGCCCCCTGGCGTGTTTGCCGAGGGGGAACTGATTCCCCTTGCATACTGGGGGTCCCTGGGGGCCAACTAGCCCACCTGGAACCTCCAGTATGCGCCAGGGGGCTGCATTGCAGAGAGGTGTAATGAGGCCACACCCTTTTTTACACCTCTCTGCAACGCAGCCCCCGGTCGTGTTTGCAGAGGGGTAACTAATTCCCCTTGCATACTGGGAGTCCCTGGGGGCCAACTAGCCCACCTGGAACCTCCAGTATGCGCCAGGGGGCTGCATTGCAGAGAGGTGTAATGGGGCTATGCCGCTTTTTACACCTCTCTGCAACGCAGTACCCTGGTGCTTTTGCAGAGTGGGAACTAATTCCCCTTGTAGACTGAGAGGCCCTGGGGGCCAACTAGCCCACCAGAAGCCTCCAGTATGCGCCAGGAGGCTGCGTTGCTTTGCCCTGGGGGCGGCGGTCCCTGGGGCAGTGTGGGAGGGATTGGGGACCCCCCACACTTCTTTATCACTATGCCCCCACGATTTAGTCCCCCCGGGGAGTAATTTGAAAAAAAACAGACCGGGTTTAAAAAAAAAAAATTGGGGCCTTGGGGGTCCTTGAAGGACCACCTGGGGAGGCCTAGGGGGTCAGGGTGTGTCTACCCAGCCCCCTTTTTGTGTTCTACCTGTTTGTTTTTCTGCTTCTTGTGCCTCGGTCTACCGAGCACAAGATGGATGCCAATACTTCCTGGTATGTATATATTATTTAAAATATTAACATTTAAACGAATAATGTAATGAAAAATAAATATAAAAATATTTCTAAGTACTAAAATGAAATACAAATAATTTGTATATTTATATATTTAAAAAAATATAAACAATATGTACATTTTGTATGTACACTACAGAAATATTTAAAAAAATATTGTGGACCACAATACCATCACACAAACTGATGAGTATGCATATATTTGCGTGTGTGGGGGTATGTGTGTGTGTGCATGTCTGTGTATATGTGAGTGTATATGTGGTTGTATAAATGTATGTATATATCTATATGTATGATTATATGTTACTTATTTAAATATTAAAAATTGAAGTAAGAATTGAATTAAAAATAAATGTAAAACTGTATCAAACAATTCAAATAAAATAAAAATTATATATAAGAATTTATTCAGCACATATCATGAATTTCATTTTGACTTTGTCAAACTGGTAATATTTAATTCAAAACAACCCGCTTCTGCATTGGGGCTTACCATGTAGTACTTTGTTACTGTTTATTTATCACATGGTGTGCACAAACGCATTAGAAAACAAGGCATTTTGGGTAATATCCTATTGTTATCAAGGGCATCCGCCCGAAACGCGTCAGTCCGCTGCGCTGCTGAATTGGTTTGAATAAATCATCTTTTTGCCTCAACTTTGGGATTCGTTTGGTCTTTTGTCTCTGGTCGCCAGTCTTCTGGAAGTTCAGGACTGACTGTTCAAGTAGATATATATATATTACCTACTGGCGATAGCCAGTAGGTATATATAGTTAGGATTTTTTCTCTATGGAACTTTTGAAAATTCTATGTCTAATAACTTTGGCGTTTGTGGACGGAATCGGCTGAAATTTTCAGGAAAATGGCACATTTTGTTTCTGAGCAGCTCCTGGAAATTTGGGGGGGGGTTCGTCAAGGGGGGGCCGAGAAAAAAGGGGGGTCCCAAAACGCGTTTTTCCCATGTTAATTTCCATAGGGCGGTTGGACTCACTTTTAGCCCGAACGGCTGAATGGATTTCCACGAAACTTGGCAAAATTGTAGGGACTGTTAGCCCGATGTGCCTTTGCTAGGTCTCAATATATGTGCTTCAGTGGATTTTGAGAAATTAACGTTTAAATCAAGATATATATCTGTAACAGCGCTCCGGGCAGCGATCCGGTTAGCGAACTTTTCGCGTATCGGAACTTTGCGAAGCGAAGCTGATTGGCTCTCCGGTGTCTGTCAACATTCTAAACAGTCCGGAGCGGCCGCCATCTTGTCTCTCGGTAGGATCGAGAGACAAGAGGAGGCCAAAACAAAGGGGGAAATGAAGGAAAGGGGGCAAGGTAGACCCCTTCTGACCCCCTAGGATTGATGAGGGGGATATTATAGAGCCACGCGGGGCCCCCCCAAAAAAAAAAAAATCCGATTTTTTCGCCGTAGAGACGCGTCTTGGTAAGCGAACCGGGCAGCTAACCGGGCAGCTAACCGGGAAGCTAACCGGCAGTGTAACGGGAGTCTGAGGAGTAGCTGATTGGCTGTCAACATTGTAAACAGTCCGGAGCGGCCGCCATCTTGTCTCTCGGTAGGATCGAGAGACAAGAGGAGACCAAAACAAAGGGGGAAATGAAGGAAAGAGGGCAAGGTAGACCCCTTCTGACCCCATAGGATTGATGAGGGGGATATTATAGAGCCACGCAGGGGCCCCAAAAAAAAAAAAAGCAAATCCGATTTTTTCGCCGTAGAGACGCGTCTTGGTAAGCGAACCGGGCAGCTAACCGGACAGCTAACCGGGAAGCTAACCGGCAGTGTAACGGGAGTCTGAGGAGTAGCTGATTGGCTGTCAACATTGTAAACAGTCCAGAGCGGCCGCCATCTTGTCTCTCGGTAGGATCGAGAGACAAGAGGTGGAAAAAAAAAAGGTGTAAATGAATGAAAGGGGTAAGGCAGACCCCTCCTGAACCCCTAGGATTGATGAGGGGGCTATTAAAGTTCCCTGCGGGGCAAAAGAAAAAAAGAATTGCGATTTTTCACGGTAAAGGTGCTTCCTGGTATGTTAACGGGAGTCCGACATATTGTGTTTTTTGAACGTTTGTGATATGTGCACGTGTGGATTTTGTCTAATTAAGGTTAAAAAAATATATATATCTTTAAGCGTGTTCTGGCGCGCTTACGTTTTGGGTTTGGTTTGCGCTGCAGAGACGATACGTCACGGTTATGCGATGCATCATGAGGCGTCTCACGGGCTACGTGATACGTCACTTAATAAAGAATATATTTTACAGCTATAGATATTAGCTTTTAAAAAACCAATGAAATTCACAGAAAAAACCATAGGTTATAGACCATATATAGTTAGGAATTTGCATTTACAAAACCTTGAAAATTCACTGAAAAAACCATAGGTTATAGACCATATATAGTTAGGGATTAGCATTTAAAAAACCTTATTTTATTTGCACAAAACCATTGAAATTCCATATATAGTTAGTTGCACTAACTATATATCGCGGACCCGCAATCCACTGCTAATGATGTCACATATTACATCATTCATGACATGGTCAGTGACATCACTGATGACATCACTGATGACATCTCAAATGACATCACTGATGACATCACTGATGACATCTCAAATGACATCACTGATGACATCACTGATGACATCACTGATGACAACACCCAGTGACTGTATGTTTCTGTAAAGTTAAAATATGTCTTACATATTGAAGAATGAGTGGATGTATAAGTGTCTGGATGAAGGATTTAGTAGGTGCATGACTGACTGTATGAGAGAATGATTAAATGTGTCTCACTGAGTGTATGGGTTAGTGATTAAAGTGTCTTAATTTGGCAATCATTATTTATGTTGTTCTGTAAACTGCTGCATGTTTAAATCAGTAGCTATATCAGTAACTATATGGGTTATTGAATGGTTGCCCAAGTATTTGTATGGGAGACTGAGTATGTGTGTGGGTGGCTGGGAGGTGTATAACTCTGTGCATAGATGTGTGAGCAGTTGATTCCCTAGGTGTATGGGTTCAAAAGTGCATGTAGAAACAGCTGTATGGACAGTTGACTGTGTGCATGAGTATATTGGTGAGTGAATGGATATCTCAGTGCTACATGTCAAAGTAAGTACATATGTAAAACACACTCCATGTGAGAGTTGACATATATAAATAACTGAACATAAGAGCCAGTGAATGTGTGAGTGGCTGTATGAATCATTGTGAACTTGTATCAAGGATTGTATAAGAGAGTAAATATGTGTTACTATATGTTGGAATAAGTAAGGTGTGTATAACTGTATAGTTGAGGAAATGGAGATGTGATTGATTCTTTGCATGACTGACTAGGTGTGTGAGTAACTCCATGGATGTGTGACAGTCTGTGAGTGCCTGTTTACACTGAGTGTATCTAAGGTTATATTAGAGTCTGAAGATGTATTATCACATAAATGATATCATCAGTGATGTAATCAGTAATGTCAAATGAGATGTCAGTGATGTCATCAGTGATGTCATTTGAGATGTCATCAGTGATGTCATCAGTGATGTCATTTGAGATGTCATCAGTGATGTCATCAGTGATGTCACTGACCATGTCATGAATGATGTAATATGTGACATCATTAGCAGTGGATTGCGGGTCCGCGATATATAGTTAGTGCAACTAACTATATATGGAATTTCAATGGTTTTGTGCAAATAAAATAAGGTTTTTTAAATGCTAATCCCTAACTATATATGGTCTATAACCTATGGTTTTTTCAGTGAATATATATATATATATATATATATATATATATATATATATATATATATATATATATATATATATATATATATATATATATATTCAATGAAAAAACCATTGGTTTTAGGCCATATATAGTTAGGGATTTGCATTTACAAAACCTTTTTTTACTCGCATAAAACCATTGAAATTCCATATATAGTTATAAGCGCTAACTATATATCGCGCACCCGCAATCCACTGCTGATGATGTCACATATTACATCATTCATGACATGGTTAGTGACATCACTGATGACATCACTGATTACATCTCAAATGACATCACTGATGACATCACTGATGACAACATCCAGTGACTGTATGTTTCTGTAAAGTAAAAATATGTCTTACATATTGAAGAATGAGTGGATGTATAAGTGTCTGGATGAAGGATTTAGTAGGTGCATGTCTGACTGTATGAGTGAGTGATTAAATGTGTCTCACTGAGTGCATGGGTTAGTGACTAAACTGTCTTAATTTGTGCATCATTATGTCTGTTGTTCTGTAAACTGTTGCATGCGTTGATAAGTAGCTATATGAGTAACTATATGGGTTATTGATTGGTTGCCCAAGTATTTGTATGGGAGACTGAGTGTGTGTCTGGGTGGCTGGGAGGTGTATGACTCTGTGCATTGATGTGTGAGCAGTTGATTCACTAGATGTATGAGTTCAAAAGTGCATGTGGAAACAGCTGTATGGGCGGTAGACTGTGTGCATGAGTGTATTAGTGAATGAATGGATATCTCAGTGCTACATGTCAAAGTAAGTACATATGTAAAACACAGTACATGTGAGAGTTGACATATATAAATAACTGTGCATAAGAGCCAGTGAATGTGTGAGTGGCTGTATGGATCATTGTGAACTTGTATCAGGGATTGTATAAGAGAGTAAAGTAAATATGTGTTAGTATATGTTTGAATAAGTAAGGTGTGTATAACTGTATAGTTGAGAAAATGGAGGTGTGATTGATTTTTGGCATAACTGACTAGGTGTGTGAGTAACTCCATGGATGAGTGACAGTCTGTGACTGTCTGTTTACACTGATTGTATCTAAGGTTATATTAGAGTCTGAAGAAGTTCATGGTATTATCACATGAATGATATCATCAGTGATGTTATCAGTCATGTCAAATGAGATGTTTTCAGTGATGTCATCAGTGATGTCATTTGAGATGTCATCAGTGATGTCATCAGTGATGTCACTAACCATGTCATGAATGATGTAATATGTGACATTATCAGCAGTGGATTGCGGGTGCGCGATATATAGTTAGCGCTTATAACTATATATGGAATTTCAATGGTTTTATGCGAGTAAAAAAAGGTTTTGTAAATGCAAATCCCTAACTATATATGGCCTAAAACCAATGGTTTTTTCATTGAATTTTCAAGGTTTTGTAAATGCAAATTCCTAACTATATATCCACTATAACCTATGGTTTTTTCTGTGAATTTCATTGGTTTTTTAATAGCAAATATGAAAAGCTTTAAAATGTCAAGTACGTGATAGATAAAAACATTTTCGTATTTATGCACGCTGATGTGCTTTGAACGCTGCCCCCCCCTCCCCTCTTTGCTCTTAGTAGTACTCTCTCTTTGCAGATAGTGAACGGTAGTTAACGCAGGCCTTTGCCCCCGTTGTAATCCGTCGTGCCTGCTTGTCTCTCCATTTGATTGATTGTTATCCAAGCATTTACTGTTTTAGAATTGGTTCTCTTTGGATCATTCTCTATTTACAAACAAGCACAAAGTCGCAATACTCTGTTTAGTCTTTGCAGATAGTGAAAAATCGTGTAAAAAAATAAAAGTAATCGAGCAAAATCAGTAGGCCACTAATTGGATCTCTTTTTTACCTCGCTAAAATAGAAATATTAGGAACAACCCTTCATGAGAAATACGAAAATAGTGAGATGAACTGAGCTCCACACCATGAGGGCTGCAAGACAGCTCGACTCCGTCACCCACCCCGCCCAAAATAACGACAAACCCTATGCAAATATTAAAAATATAGACAACACACCAGCAAAGAAACAGGGTAAAACATTTTATTAAATAACTATTTACATAACTATTTTATACTTTTTATTGCCCGATCCGGCTAGCTCAATCGATCGAGCATGAAACTCATGCACTCTGATAGCAAGCGTTGCTACTGATGCTATGCAGACCAAAACTGGTTTTCAGTTTGTACATTTTTCTAGATTTTTCAATCCAAGGTTGGTTGACTTTGTAGAACGATGGCTTCAGATTTTCAACATACGGTGTGGTGGCGCGGACTGGGAGGGGGCGCTTCGCTCCTGCCCCCTCCCCAAGTAAGTTTTTCATACGTGAAAGTACGTTAATGGTTTTGGTCCCTGAGTTGCTTCAATGTCACTGCCATTCTCAAATGGCATAAGTTCTGGATGTTGGGTGCCATAGTTAAGAGTTCTGAGCAGTGCTTGTAACACTGTCTGAAGCTTATTTCCACCTACTGCAGCTTCACTATTCTCAAAGTAAGTGAGTGTCGTTTGTGGACCTGACTGCATTAGAAAACAATGTGATATGTTACCTTCCTAAACAGCTTGACGGAGGCCCCTGAGGGGCGGTGTGATGGCCATGGATTCGGAGAAGACGCTTGGCTCCGACACCCTCCCCAAGTCTTATAGCACTGGTGTAGCCTGAGATCGCCCCCGACATAAGCGGCCGGCTCCCGGGGTCCGGCGGAACTTTTTGCCTTTTGATGACTCTTCAATTCTGGACCTTGTCCCACAATCCGTTTGACCTGAAGACACGCTGTAGTGGGGCGCCCCTTTACCGTTTCAGTTGCCATTCCGCCCGCTTTTGCTACACTGTGCCTCTTCCGCCATTCTGCTGTTTACCGCCCGCTCTTGCGACTACAGCGTCTCGCTCATCATGTAGTTGAGTTGCTCCCGCTCTTGCGGTGCAGCGATAGGCGGCTGCCACAGGACTCTCAAAATGGCGGCCGGCTCTTCGGTTTTGGACCTGGTCCACTAAAATGGCCCTGGGACACCTTTGAACTCGGACGCTTCCCTGATAGGGCTTGGGTCCCATTCTCGAAAGCGTCCCCTCAGCCGTGAAGATTCTACAAAAGTCTTGGGGGCCTCCGACTCCAGCAGGCTTCTGGTGGGGAGCGGCTGCCATGATTGCTCGTGGAATGGCCACGACGGAGCTACGAGATGGTAGTGCTCTCATGCTGACGCCAGCTTTAGTCTGAAACATCCAGAAACACTTTAGACTACCAATTCGATCAGTTCCGTTAGCGCCCCAACATGACCCGGAAGAGAAGAACTTGCCCTCCCCTCTTTGACTGATGGTTCTTCTTGCCTGTCCCCTCTGTTGTCATTTAACAGAACTTTTTGGACTGCTGAAAGGGGTTGTGTTCCGAACGCTGGTTGGTGGAGACATTTTGACTATATTCTTGACCTACGTTGTCGCGTAATGCGTTATATGACACGCCGCGTTAGCGCACCCGGAAGTGATCCGAGGCGCGGCGCGCAGCGCGTAACGTAAGCATAACAGGTCATGTGACTTGTTAATAAAACTTTTCATTGGTTCATTTTGCTTTTGTTATTTTAATGATGAAAAGCTTGGTCATATGACCTAAAAATTACGCTTTTTATTGTTTTCGAACATTATTTTTTTTAAAACATATATGTTATAATATTCCAGGCTAATGTACTTTCCCGGAAAATTTACAACTGTCCTGCAAGTAAAATATATTCCTTTTTCGAGAAAAAGGGCGTTTCTTCGTTCCATGACGGAGCCGTTGAGTAAAAGAGACTCGGCCTGCTGTCTTAGTCGCCGATACGCCTGATTATCAGATTCTTATCGATCACTTTATGTTGCAGAAATGAAAAACACAACTGCCCTTGACCATTTATCTTTACTGCGTTCCTACATATTATACCTTTTATCCGTCATGTAATTGGACTGCTTTATTTCACTTGCCTTTTACTGATTCGAAAACAGTGACTAAAAGTAAAAACTTTACCAATGTAAATACTACTACCGTGTTTTGTTTTAAAAACCTTTATTGTGAAAATATCAGTATACAAATACGGGCCTATAACCACGTGGGCCGGCCACGGAGCAAACTGAAATTGTATATGATGAGGAGACATTTACACTGTAGAGGAACGTAACGAGCGGGCCATTAGGTTGCAAGAACAAAGGTGTCTAACAGTTGCGGAATCGGTGGACGTACATTTTGTAATTAAAATACGACAGGGCCACTTACAATAACATTTTCTAGATATACATTTGCGGGCAAGGAGTTACGAGTCCCATTTATACCGGCGCCATTTTGTGCGAGGCCGGGCAGGTCCAAGATATAGTCAAAATGTCTCCACCAACCATCGGCCAGACCAGAACCCCTTTCGGCCCTTTATGCTACAAGATGGTGTCTTCCATTCAGAAAATATTGTTGGCAGCATTTTGAAAGGAAACAGAAACAGCCGTTCTCCTAGTGAGTTTCACATTGTTACATTTAGGAAGAATGTTGAAGAGTAGTATGTGGAAAATCTGAAGCCATTTTTCTACAAACTGTCAATCAGACTTGGATAGAAAAAAAAATCCTGAAGAATGTACAAACTGAAAACCAATTTTTGTCTGTATAGCATCAACAGCAACGCTTGAGTCAGCTTTGTGTCAAGCCGCCATTTTCATTCAATCAATAGCGTCCCCCTGCACACATTCAGGGACCTGGTCGTGTCTTCAGATGAAACGGATTGTAGGAAAAGAAGCAGAAAGGAAAAGGAAAAAAGTTCCGCCGGACCTCGGGAGCCGGCCGCCTATGTCATGTGCGACCTTTGGCCACACCAGGGCAATAGTGAAGCTGCAGCAGGTGCACATAAGCTTCAGACAGTCTTACAAACACTGCTCAGAAATCTCAACTGAGGCACTCAACATCCAGGACTTGCCATTCGGATCTTGGCGCCTTGTGCTGGTTCCGACCTATTCACACATCGGTCCACTACTGACATCACCTCATAAGCCAACGGGGCACCCCACGCCGACTTTCGGCGCAGCATTGTAGGATGGCCACACCAGTGCGGCAACTTGCTGGACACCACCTCGGTGCCATCCGGATCTCGGCGCGTTCGAGTCACTGTGCCGGAAAAGTGACCGGAACTCAGCTGAACACGCCGTCTTTCGGCGCAGCATTGTAGGATGGCCACACCAGTGCGGCAATTTGCTGGACACCACCTCGGTGCCATCCGGATCTCGGCACGTTCGACTCACTGTACCGCAAGAGTGACCGGAACTCAGCTGGACACGCCGTCTTTCGGCGCAGCATTGTAGGATGGCCACACCAGTGCGGCAATTTGCTTGACACCACCTCGGTGCCATCCGGATCTCAGCGCGTTGTGCTGCCTTCGGCCTATTCGCACATCGGTCCGCTACTGACGCCGCCTCACGTGCCAACGGATTTTCTACGCTTTTTGTAGCCCTATGCCGCATAACAGGTCATGTGACTTGTTTATAAAACTTTTCATTGGATCATTTTACTTTTGGTTTCCTAAAGATGGAAGGCTTGGTCATATGACCTAAAAATAACACTTTTCATTGGTTTAGAACATTTTTTTTTCCCAAACGATGAAAGCCCCACCTTGTTTCTGGATCATTCAGACTGAAGCTGGCGTCAGCATGAGAGCACCACCATCTCGTGGCTCCGTCGTGGTCATTCCGCGAGCAATCATGGCAGCCGCTCCCCACCGGAAGCCTGCGGGAGTCGGGGCCCCCAAGACTTTTGTAGAATCTTCACGGCTGAGGGGACGCTTTTCGAGAATGGAGCCCAAGCCCTAGCAGGCAAGCGTCCGAGTTCCAAGGTGTCCCAGGGCCATTTCAGTGGACCAGGCCCAAAACCGAAGAGCCGTCCGCCATTTTAAGAGTCATGTGGCAGGCGCCTATCGCTGCACTGCAAGAGTGGGAGCAACTCAACAACATGGTGAGCGAGACGCTGTAGCCGCAAGAGCGGGCGCAACTCAGCTGGATGGCCGCCACCTGGGGAGGCCCGTTCACGCCGCCTCCCCCACGCGCCCCCCCCCCCCCCCGGGCCGCCGCACGCAAATTTTCGGAGCAGCATTGTAGGATACCAAAACCAGTGCGGCAGTTTACTGGACATCACCTGGGTGCCATCAACATCTCAGCGCGTTCTGCTGCCTTGGGACTATTCGCACAACAGACCGCTACTGACGAGGCCTCCCCCCGCACCACCCGGGACGCCCCACGCCAATTTTCGGAGCAGCATTGTAGGATACCAAAACCAGTGCGGCACCCAGGCGACATCACCTGGGTGCCGTCCAGAACTCTGCACGTTGTGCTGCCTTGGGACTATTCGCACAAAAGACAGCTTCTGACCATTGTTGCTTTTTTGGGTGAAAAATGTTTAAATGTTTTTACAGTTTTTGTTCCGTTCATTATAGTTAAATGTTAATAAAGTTTTAAAATCTAACTTTGTTGGAGTGCTATATATGTTTAAAAAATCGGGTGAATGGGGCCTTGAATCGGATTATTGTCATGTGTGGGCTTTGCAAGTGTACTGCTACAAGATCGGACATTTCAAACTCAAATGCACGTTCTTTTTCTTACCTTTCCGAAGCATGGAGCGCAATAGCAGGCAGAGAAAGGGTGATGCACGTGTTGAACACTGCCTGGCCTGGCAAGTTGCTGGCAGTGCCCCCCCCGCCCGCTCCTGAAAGAGGGCACACACACACCGCCGCCCCGAGTACTTCATAAATCTTTAAAAGACCATGCGCTTGTTCATGAGGCTTAAATGGTTTACCACCCCTTCTAGAACCCATGCATCGACCCTCTGACGTTTCTTGGAAGAATTAGCACGAAACACAATACCAAGCCCCGTCAGCTGAAACCCCCGAGAAATCATGGGGCATATTACCAAGGGGGGTTATTTCCGCTTTTTTGGCTTTAAAAGCCAAAAAAAAAAGAGATAAAATTATCTCCCTATTACCAAGCTGTCGCTAACACCAGTTAGTGACAGCTAAAAGGAGATAGCGACCATCTTGGGCCCCGCTTTGCATATCAGTGATATTTATCACTAATGACATGCAAAGTGGGCGTGCCAAGATTTTAGCGACTGGAAACAGTCCCTAACCATCGCTATCTCCTATTACCAACTTTTGGAGATATTCGCGCTAAGCGCGAATATCTCCAAAACCTAACACCTGCCCTGAGCAGTTTTAGCCATGTTATCCAATGGGAAGTGGATAACATGGCTAAGAGCATTTGCTGGATAATGCATGAATATCGCTGACTTTTCAACGATATTCATGCATTGCGGCCGTTTTTTATCGCATTTGCGATAAACCTTGCTAATAGCGAGGTTTATGTGCGATAAAATTCGCCAATGTGCGGCGATAATTTTTGTCTCTAAACAAGTTAGAGACAAAAATTATCGCTAGTTGTTGGTAATATGCCCCCGGGTTTTTGCTTGCAGGAATCGGGAGGCGGGAGACTAGCACTGAAATCAGTAGTCTCACGCCTGAATCGGGAAGGTTGGCATGTCTGGATACTCTACAGCTGGGGCCATAAACTACATCCGCAGGGCTAGGTGATAGCCTAGGTCCGGCCTGGACAATCGGACACAGAGGAAGAGGAGTGTCAGAGGGTGCGGTAGTGAATAGGGTGAAAGGGAGGTGTCGGGCGGGCACAGGGTGTGATTCTCAGAGAAGAGCAGCGCAGATGGGGGGGAAGTATATGGCCCATGCATGAGAGAAAGAGCGGGGGTGACCAGTGCGTGGGGGAGATGCTTGCGAGGGTGGGGAGCCATGCTGAGGATCGGCGGCGTGCAGAGAGTGGCCCTGGTCAAGGCATGTAAAATGGCTGCCGTGCACGACAAAATTGTGGCATTGGACAAAAACGCAAGATGGCGCAGACAATGTTTATCAATAAGGATTCATTTATAACAAAATATTTACTCGCAGTGACAAAATGGTGGTCAACACTTCCTGATTTCCATCAAATCGAACGTTAACAAACGTCACGCAGCAAAAAAAAAAAAAAAAGCTCACGCACAGAGCAGTTTTTAGCCATGTTATCCAATGGAAGGTGGATAACATGGCTAAGAGCATTTGCTGGATAATGCATGAATATCGCTGACTTTTCAGCGATATTCATGCATTGTGGCCGATGTGCGGCGATAATTTTTGTCTCTAAACAATTAAAACGAAGCACAAAATGGCGAATTCCCGTTTCGCCACCAGTTTGCGGCCCAGTTCGCGGCCCGTGAAGCGCTTCTACCGTGAAAAATCATTTTTTTTTTATTTTCCCCACGGGACCCTTTAATAACCCCAACAACATTCCTAGGGGGTCAAGAGGGGTATACCTTGCCCCCTTTCAATAAATTCCCCCTTCGTTTTTCACCTCTTCTTCTCTCTCTATCCTACCGAGAGATAAGATGGCGGCCGCTCCGGACTGTTTAGAATGTTGACAGACACCGGAGAGCCAATCAGCTTTCTGTTATCCAATGGAAGGTGGATAACATGGCTAAGAGCATTTGCTGGATAATGCATGAATATCGCTGACTTTTCAGCGATATTCATGCATTGTGGCCAATGTGCGGCGATCATTTTTGTCTCTAAACAATTAAAACGAAGCACAAAATGGCGAATTCCCGTTTCGCTACCAGTTTGCGGCCCAGTTCGCGGCCCGTGAAGCGCTTCTACCGTGAAAAATCATTTTTTTTTTATTTTCCCCACGGGACCCTTTAATAACCCCAACAACAATCCTAGGGGGTCAAGAGGGGTATACCTTGCCCCCTTTCATTAAATTCCCCCTTCAATTTTCACCTCTTCTTCTCTCTCGATCCTACCGAGAGATAAGATGGCGGCCGCTCCAGACTGTTTAGAATGTTGACAGACACCGGAGAGCCAATCAGCTTTCTGCGCGCAAAGTTCCGTTTCGCGAAAAGTAAGCGGACCGGATCGCTGCCCGGAGCGCTGTTACAGATATATATCTTGTTTTGAACGTTAATTTCTCAAAAACTACTGGAGCACATATATTGAGACCTAGCAAAGGCACATCGGGCTAACAGTCCCTACAATTTTGCCAAGTTTCGTGAAAATCCATTCAGCTGTTCGGGCTAAAAGTGAGTCCAACCGCCCTATGGAAATTAACATGGGAAAAACGCGTTTTGGGACCCCCCTTTTTTCTCGGCCCCCCCTTGACGACCCCCCCCCAAATTTCCAGGAGCTGCTCAGAAACAAAATGTGCCATTTTCCTGAAAATTTCAGCCGATTCCGTCCACAAACGCCAAAGTTATTAGACATAGAATTTTCAAAAATGCCATAGGGAAAAAATCCTAACTATATATACCTACTGGCGACCGCCAGTAGGTAATATATATATATATATATATATATATATATATATATATATATATATATATATTCACTGAAAAAAACATAGGTTTCACACCAGTTATAGTTAGGAATTAGCATTTAAAAAACCTATTAAATTCACTGAAAAAAACCATAGGTTTCACACCAGTTATAGTTACCTGGAAATTCTACTGACATAAAACCATTGAAATTCCCATGTTACAGTTAGTTGGACTCACTATAACTTGCGCGTGCAATGCACTGCTGATGACATCACATATTACATCACTCATGACATGGTCAGTGACATCACTCATGACATCACTGATGACATCTCAAATGACATCACTGATGACATCGTCCAGTGAATGTGTATCTTTCTGAAAAATAAATATATTTTATATATGTATATGTTAAGGTCGATGGAAGAATAAATGTTTAAATAAGTGTCTAAATGGATGTTTTTTAAAAAAAAATTGATTGGTTAACTGGCTTATTAAGTGTATCTTAGTGAATGCATATATTAGCGAGTAATGTTTAAATATTTAAATATATGTATCAGTGTTTTACTTTGTGTACAAGTGGCTGCATGGGTTGGTGAGTAGCTACATGTGTGTGTATATGGGTTATTAGATGTTTTTTTTAGTATCAGTATGAGTGTCTGTATGATTTGGTGGGGTGTTACTTACCACATAGATGCATGAATGCAAAACTCATTATTTATATGTGTTTTGAAGACAGCATATGTGCAGGACTGTATGGGTGGATGAGTGTGTATATGTGTGTGTTAGTGAGTGAATGCCTCTCTCACTAGTGTCTTTATGAGTAACTACATATGTTTTAATCTTGTATATATGAGCATTGATGTATATAAATAAGTATATGTGAGAGTGAGAGATTGAAAGAGTTCCTGTTTAAATAAGTATGTGTTTCTGTAAGTCATTGTTTAAGAGAGTAAGTATGTGTAAGTTTCCTTAGAAGTAATGTGCTAATGTGTGTATAGTTGTATATGCAAATAAATGGATGTTTATTAGTTTATTTGCATGTGTGAGTATATGTATGAGTAAGTTTTTGATGACTGTCGGTGTGTAACAGAATGAATAGGGGTATCACTACATATGATGAATGAGTATATGTATGAGTGAATACATAAAACTGTTGGTGAATGTGTGAATTTGTATATAGATGGTGAAATTACTGAATTGGTTGTTGTAACTGGTATGGGTATATGCAATTTTTTGAAAATGTTAGTTTCTATTTTTGAATATGTGTTTCATGGGTTACATTACACTGAAAGGAGGTCTGTCACTCTGTCTCAAGGATGATGTCATCAGTGATGTCATGAGTGATGTCACTGACCATGTCATGAGTGATGTAATATGTGATGTCATCAGCAGTGCATTGCACGCGCAAGTTATAGTGAGTCCGACTAACTATAACGTGGGAATTTCAATGGTTTTATATCAGTAAAATTTCCAGCTAACTATAACTGGTGTGAAACCTATGTTTTTTTCAGTGAATTTAATAGGTTTTTTAAATGCTAATTCCTAACTATAACTGGTGTGAAACCTATGGTTTTTTCAGTGAATTTCATAGGTTTTTTAAATGCTAATTCCTAACTATAACTGGTGTGAAACCTATGGTTTTTTCAGTGAATTTCATAGGTTTTTTTAATGCTAATTCTTAACTTTTTATTCATACTCATACCTATGTGTTTTTTAGTGAATTGCTAAAGTATGTTTTTGTAAAAATGAACACTATAATGTATATTGAGATAATATTTTTAATTTAAAATATTTTTTTTTATATTTCGCTTTCGGTGCGCGCACCGGTGCGCGTACCGTCAGCGCACTAACAAAAAAAAGAAAAAAAAAATGAAGGAGGGACTGTGTAATAGATAGTAAGACAGATAAAAAGTGTAAAAGGAAGTAACTGAGAAAAGAAAAATGAATAAGGGAGCAAAAGAAAGAAGAAATAGGAAGAAGACTAAAGCAGAGGTTAAGGGAGATTGTAAATGGATGTTGAAAGTAAAAAAAAGGACAGTTAAGTATGAGAATGTCAGGTAGTGACGGAATCAGAGGAAAAGAATAGCAGTGATTGAGGGAAAGTAAATATCAGTGAATATAAGTAAAGAGGGGTGAAAGAGGGTACATGTAAGTGAATAAGGGTAACACATGGGGAGTAATAGAGACAAAGAAGAGAGAGAGTAAAAGAAGGACTGTCACAAAGGGACTAAGTGAACCAGTAAAAAAGGTAAGTGAAGGAGTGTGCATAGGCAGAAGTACTGAAAAAAATTGAATGTGGTCGGAAGTAAACATGGAACAAAAGAATAAGTGAGGGAAGCAAAGTAAGGAAATAGGTGTGCGGTAGGGTGACAGAAAAATAGTGAAAATAAAACAAAAGGTGATAACAAAAAACATTTTACAAACACACTTACCATATAATCTATGCAAATTTGTATCTGTGAAAGATAAAGGAAAAAACATGTTATAATTATATAAAAATGTATAATAAAATAGAAGAAACAGTTCATGAGGTTTAAAAATCTACAAAAGTTTACTTAGAAATGAAGCAATAGTGAAGGATACAAAAACAGAAAGAAAGTAATGTAGAAAGAAAAAAAAAAGGAAAAAGAAATAGTTGGAGAACAAATTCCTAAAGGTAAAAAAGATACTAAAAGAATGTAAAATATCAAAACAAAATGAGTAAAGATAAGAAACTAAAAGAAAAATGATTGAAAAGCAGAGAAGTCAGATTGATAAACTATAAATAAAATAGAGGAATAGAAGATGATTGAGAGTGAGTGAAGTGAAGTCACAGAGTGAAGGGATGAAAGAAATGAAGTTATTATAGAACGATGGATAAAACAGGAGTGAGAGAGTAAGTACACAGAAAGACAAAAGGAAGAACTAACTGAACTACAGTACAATGAGTGTGAAAGAAAAAAAAATGGAGAAAGAGAAAGAGTGTTAGGAAACTAAAGCAGAGGTACTAAGAGAATATGAAAAAGATAAAAAGTGGTGGAAGGAACAGAGGAAATGCAGATAGTTCCTATCAGATTAAGAAGTTGTGAATGAAGTGCAGTAAAGAAACAGCGATGAAAAAAGAGTGTAAATTAGTAAAGAGAGTTAAATAAGGGTGAAAAAGAAAATGAGTGTATAACAATGTGAACACAATATAAATTACACAATGCAAACTACACAATAACTTCTACAATATGTTACATTATTTATTTTTGCTGTTCTCAGAATATATTGAATTCCACTTAAATTAGTGAGTTCAAAGTCTTCATCATATAACAGCGGGAAAAAAAAAACACAATCTAAAAGATTGTGTTTAAAAAAAACCATTCAAACATACATCTCATATATGTACACTAATCTTTGATTCACTTACTTTTCCATGAGGCCAAATAGAAGATAGTGAAGGTCCTTTTGGTGGAAAAAAAGTCTGCTGTTCCTTATAAGTTCCATTTCATCGACTTCCTTTGAAAAAAGATCTGAAAACATCATACCTTACACAATCCTCACGGCCAATTTGTGTCAGATATATCAGTATTTTTTACTTTGAGATCCACTTAAAGTATCTACATGAGATAAATAATTTAAAATATTAGATTAACTAACTAACTAACTAACTTTTATTAACTATTCCCGTCTTCAAAGGCCAATTCCCTTTACTAAAACTTTGGTTTTAAAAACACTAGATAAGAATTTGTAGAGTCATAAGGCAAACGTTGTTTATAAGTTAAATGAGAATCATTGCAGTAACTCCATCCATTTTCAGATTTTAAGTAGCATGTATAATGTCCTGAGGTGGTCGAAGATCCATCATGATAAATAATAGCTTCAGTTGTAAAGGTCCTTCCAGAAATTGATAACTGAGAAGCCACAAAATTTTTGATAGAAGTTGTCAATTTAGTTCCATCAGGTCTACATCGTTGGAAAACTAAAATAATATACTGCCCATAACTTTGTATAAATAATGAGGACAGCATTGTACAGTTACATTGGGTACACACCATATTATGATCTGCTGCTTTAACTAGATTTTTAAAAGACACTGATTTACAGTCTGGTAAAGTCAAATATATAAATCTTTCAGTGTCTATTCTAGTAGTACTTGATAAACTACAATTGTGGCAGTCATGCTGCCATTGATAAGAAAGACTGAAAAGATTATCTACATCTACACCTTCATCTTCCAAAACACCAAACATATACATTAAAAATTCCTGACAATCCTGCTGAATGTTCTGTGAAAATTTTTCTTGACCAGAACACAAATCTAAAATATTTCGAATTTCTGTTACACTTTCTATTTGTGCTGTACCACTGCTACATTTCTGAAACACAGAATTCATTAAACCACACAATCTTTGATCCCGATTTTCAACAATCTGTTCTTGTAAACTTTTAAGAAAAAAAACAACATTAACCACTACATTAGCATAGCAGTTGACACCAGAACTATTTTCAAACTGAAATCCAACAACATTTTCTCCACAATTCTTTTTCTTCCTGTTTTCAATTATAGTTTTCTCTACTTTTTGTCTTTTTGCAACTACCTCACTACAATTATCCTCATTTCTTCTTTTTCGGCCTACCACACGTTTTTCAAACAGAGGATATTGAGGCAAATGTGGAGCATACTCTCTTCTTAACCTATTGTATTCTTTAACACAATCTAGATCGGCAGAAATCTTTGTCTCATCACACGCAATCAAGTACAATCCTGATAAAGTTCTGACTCGAGATAATGCCACATATGCCATACCCTCTTTAAACACAGATCTTCCAATGTTCACCAATGCACTATCTACACTTAAACCTTGAGATTTATGAATTGTCACCGCATACGCCAAACAAACAGGAAACTGTTTTCGGCGAACATATAAGTCTTTTACAAGTAAAAATCTAGCAGAACAACGACTTATTTGTTGTACTTGTTCAATGCCATCAAATTTTATTTTTAAAAATTCAATTCCATCTCTATTTCTGTAATTCACAAAATCAACAACATAACCCATTGCTCCATTTACCAGACCGCTTTCAACATTTAAATTCCTTCTCAAAATGATACGACAATTTAAACACACATTCAGAGTCTTTTCAAAACCAGCTGTTTTTGAAATACTTTTCTCCAATGAATGCAATTTAGTTTTCAAATTTTCAGACAAAACAATTGTTGCACCCATATGCTCTATTTTATCTATTGCTTCCAGTTTCACAATCTCTTCATTTTCTAAGTCTAACATTTTTTGGTTGAAGATGGAACATTCTTGCAGAGTTGGCATCAAACATATCCCAGATTTCTTCTCAGTCATTTTTTTAAAAATATTCTCTGGAAGAATGTTTTCATTTGGATACAAATTTGAAATTAATCGACTATGCAAAGCTTTTTTCCCTTTCTCAGTCATTTTTCCAATTCTTACATCTTGTAGAATATTTTTATAATCTTCATCCTTGGCCTGTCGCATATTTTGAAGCAGTTCAGCATATTTAAAATTTAGCCATATATTAACATTTCCAATGCTTCCAAGGGACTTCCTGGTATCTTCATGCGTGAGCATTTTAAACACTGGTTGTCCTTTTACTGGAGTCAACTGCAATAGATCTCCAAAAACAATAATGTGTTTTCCTCCAAATAACACATCATAGTCTGTTTTAAGAATTTCTTGCATTCTCAAATGCACAAAAGCAAGCATTAGATTTGAGACCATGCTTACTTCATCTATGATAAGAAGTTTCATTTTCTTCAAGACTCTTGAAACTTCAGAACACGCATCTCCAGATAGCTTGTTGTAATGCAATTTATTATCATGTTCAACTGGCAGCATCAATAAACGATGTAGAGTAATCCCTTTAATGTTATGTGCTGCCAGACCAGTTGGAGCAGTTACAACACAAGACAGTGGTGAATCAGTCCTTTTCTGCAGATAACTTGCAACAGCTTTAATTAGAAAACTTTTTCCTGTCCCCGCTTCTCCACTTACATACAGTCGGACAGGGTCAAATAATATACATGAGCACTCTTTTTTCTCATGTCTGAATCCATGTTCAATCTGCTCTGTGACTTCATCATATATCTTTTTCTGCTCAATGTTTAGTTGCGTTACCAAATCTTCTAAGTTAACTCCATCCTCTTGAGCTTGTTCCATAGCTCTTTCCACCTCATCCATGGCAGTGGCAGCTTCATTTTGGATAATTGGTCCTCCTAGTGGATCCTGGCTCAATGAAGTAGAACTCTGACTATCTTGAGAACTGTTTCTAGCTATCTCTTCAGCAATTGTGGTTTCTTGCTCCATTTCTTCATTCAACATTTGCAGATAATTTAGAAAAATAGGACATTCTATGGTATCCTTAGTTGCATTAAAAGAGTCTTCATAACAGAGAAAATCTCCAAGTAGTTCCTCTTCTGTACGCCATGGCTTAAAGAGTTGCAAAAGAGCTAAATAGTAAAATTCTCTTTTGTCTGGAACTTCACAACTCAATTTTCGATGATTAATCAAATGGCCTTTTTTCTGCTTCACTAGACATCCTTCATAGCCAATGAGTGCATATTTTCCATTATTGATATCTTCTGTGATGTTCCTCTTATAACTGTAGTTTTGAAGAACTTCATACAAACATGTGTTCTCAAGGTGAGTACTTCTATTTGGATAGTATGTATCCAACATATTTGTCTTCAAAATATCTGTACTGTTTGGTTCTTTTTCCGCCAAATATTCAATTTCTTGTACAGATTTCAAAACTCGGTTTCGTGTTGCAGCAAGACCAAGACTCACCCAAATGATTGTTCTTGATTTGGCATAGAGACTTGCTGATGATAACCGATCAGAACATTCATATGCTCCAATTTCTCGATGCGACAACATCTTCAGACTGAAACTGTATAATTTCTTGCTTAGACTCTTTTCATGTGAAATGTCCTCCCACATTTCCTTCAGTTCTGTCTTTTCTTTTTTGGTGATGTAAGATGTCACATATCGAGCCACAGCAATAGAGTTGTCAGCAACGAACTGAATATCCATGTTAGCATTCCACATGGACAAAATCACTGGGTTGTAATCGTTGATGTACTTAGATTCTTCATTTCTTTTCAAATTATATGTGTTTTTGGGAGATTTTCTCGTCACAGTATGTCGTAGAGATGACATCAAATTATTTACTCTTCCTTTAGAAATCACTGGTCGAGGAAATGCAAAACGACATTTCGTGTAGTACTTTTCCTTGTTTTTAAATTTTCGACGACAGTACTTTCCACAACGATGAGATTGAAAACGTAAAACTTGTTGCCTTAAATTGTTTTCTTCAGTAGATTTTGGAACAGCACATGTTGAATACTCTTCAATGAAACTCATCACTGTTTCATCTGAATCTGATCCAAATTTGGGTGCATCTTTAATCCACAACAACATATGTATATGAGGAGCACCTCTCGCTTGATATTCCTTCCTCCAAAAGAAATCCAAAACCTCTCCAAGGGGAGGATTTTTTTTGTTGGTAATAAAAGACATCATAGCTTCAAATCTATGATTAAAATATCTGCAAACATTCACTGGATCTAAAGAACACAGTTCTCCTGGTGTTTTCAATTCTATATTTGGTATGTTTTCATTTGCCTCTCGTAGAAATTGAAGTAAATCGTCCCATGCATACTCAGCACAGCTAAGAGTGAGGAACCATGTAGGAGTTCCTAAGTTTCTTAGCATACATTTCAATTCTCCATGACGACGAAACCAATACTCGTTGGTTCCACGTTGACATGCCATGAGATTGATTAGCTGAGATTCCAAAATACTGTCTTGCAGATTAACTTTCTCCATAAAGTCCCTTGCACATACATTTTGCAAATGAGGTCCACTTTTTAATATATGATTAACTGCATAAGAAAGCCCAGACAAATCACTTTCAAACAGTAGATGAAATAAATATGGAATGCATTGACGAAACCTTGGATCTTCTGCATATAATCTTAGAGTCCGGTATTCAGCTGCAGGAATTTGAACTGGTCGATCATCATATCGTCCACCACAACCTGTTGGAAATAATTGTGGAAAACAACGAGCTTCCAAACTTTCTTCCCATACACTAATGGGACTTCCTTTTGCTGCCTTCATTTGAAACAAGTCAATTGCATTTCCCATTACTTCTTTGGAATGCAAAGGATGAACAGTATAATGTTCATATATTTCTTCAGTTCTAGACACATCAACTTTTTCAATTTGACCAACTGAAGAATCACTATCTTCTTCTGTAGCTGTTTCCTCTACTCCAACACTTACATGTTTGTAGTACTCATTGTTTTTAACTAAATACAACGTTGCCTTCTTGACTTTTTTAACATCCACTAAATCTTGCCAAATTTTCTTACTCTTTGTTGGAACCCCATTAACTAGAATAACTAAAGGATCTTCTTCTACTCTTTCTACACCAATTGTATTAATATTTTTCTTTACATCTAGAGGCAAATAAACAACTCTTCCCTTTAATCCTCTCAGTAAATCTGATGGAGGCAATTTCCCTGTCTTAGGCTCCATGCGTACAATAGCCTGAAAAGGATGGACACATTGAATCAAAATAGATTCATAAGTATTTAGATCCATCAATTCAGAAGGAATATCTATCAACTGAAGATTATTGTGAACTGCTCTAGCAGGCATTCTATTTTCATTTAATTTTTTCAAACAATAAGTGCAAATACGCTGATCCAAACTCAAATCAAAAGAATTCTCCACCAACAAATAACTTACAAAATCCTCCCATTCACTATTATTTTCCAATTCACTTTTTGCATATAAATCAACTAACCTAGTCTGAATTTTATAATGAGTCCGTCGACAACACACACAAGTTACATTAGGCCTCTCACTTGATTTCACCTTAAACTTGATAATTTCCTCATCAAACTTTTCAATACTTGAAATTTGTCCATTATCTTCTGCATTACCATCCATTACTATATCTATTTCTACACTGTCCTCTTTGTTCCCAAAATAACAAAACTCAATTTCTTCACAAATAGTCTTCACATCTACTTCAGATCCATGCAAAAGAGCACTATTTAACTGTTTAAGCTTAAGTGCAGGACTTTTTGCATAATACAACTTCCTCACTAATTTCCTTACGTTATTATGATGCACTGCTAACATCCTAAAATGATGAAAAACACTCCGACAAACTTTTCTAGAAAGACATGCTAGTGAATGCCCTTGCAAACCTGTGCTTTCTCTCACTCTGCAAGGATCTAACTCTTGCAGGATCTTCATTTTTTGTTTGAGACTTTTTTTACTATATGTACGTAAGAAATTTCGAAGCAAATCAATTGATTCCTGTCGCACACTACAAATACTACTGCATTTCCATGTGTACACTGGACCCTTAGTACGTCTCCCTAAAACTTCATCAGCTAACACCTCTTCTGCATCTCTAGATACAAGTTTCTCTTTTTCAATCACACAACTATCTTTCACCTCATATGCACGACCACTGGTGTCAACTGCATGCACCAAATCATTTTCCTGAAAGTAACTCTCCTCATTAAAAAAAGGCTCAGAACTTGAACTATGCATCCATTCACCAGAAAATACTTCACAAAAATTACTCCGATTAATAATTCTTTTCCATCTACTGTTCGATTTGAAAACATCCATTGCCTTATTAAGTATCCTAATTCTATTGATTATTAAAATAAATAATTTTTTCTTAACTTCAAAAGCCTGATCAACAATCTTTTCTACACTTTTCTTTTTCTTGTAAAAAGCAGCTTTTAGTTTACTTTTCTTTTCATTTTTTAGCAAATTTAAAACTACCCTATTGCGAAACATTCGCCTACGAATGTCCCTAAAAACATTTACCCTTCTATTGCTAACCATTCTCTTCTCTCCTGGTCCAATGGAAACATTTTTTGTGGGCTTCTCTTTCCTTTTTAGATTTGTTGACTTTTTCTGTATATTCACATTAGCAATTTCATTTTTTTTCCTACGACATATGTTGCGAAGAACAGACTTAATTGGCTTACCAGAAGCTTTTCTGGTGTTTTTTGAAGTAGTTGTTGAAGAGGATTCCATAAACTCTGTTGTTGATGTTCTCCTTTTCCGTATGGTATTTTTGATATTTCTTTGCCTTGAAGGCATTTTTGCTTCCTTTTCAGAAGTTGATTTGAATCTGTTGTTCTGTTAAAAAAACACATGAAAGACCACTATTAGCAAACAACAAAGTAATGTTAAAAAGCAAACAATATAAACAATAAATTGCAACATATTTAAGTTTATACAATAGCAACTCATGGCTTTATTTTTAAAGGCCTTGCGCCACCAGTGCGTCACTTATTACCCATGTTTAAAGTCAAGCATCAGCTGCACATGGCATTCATAAATAAGGGCCAAATGCAAATACCAATCAATTGCACCCAAAAATCGATTTTTCAATAACATGTAAGAAACACTGCGCAAAACCTAAGTACAACCACTCAATATCATCAAACAAAGTCAGGGTCTGATTTATAAAGGCCTTGCGCCACCAGTGCGTCACTTATTACCCATGTTTAAAGTTTTGCATCGGCTGCACATGGCAATCATAAATAAGGGCCAAATACATATACCAATCAATTGCACCCAAAAATCGATTTTTGAATAACATGTAAGAAACACTGTGCAGAACCTATGTACAACCAATCAATATCATCAAACAAAGTCAGGGCCTTATTTATGAAAGCCTTGCGCCACCAGTGTGTCACTTATTACCCATGTTTAAAGTCATGCATCAGTTGCACATGGCAATCATAAATAAGGGCCAAATACATATACCAATCAATTGCACCCCAAAATCAATTTTTCAATAACATGTAAGAAACACGGCGCAGAACCTATGTACAACCAATCAATATCATCAAACAAAGTCAGGGCCTTATTTATGAAAGCCTTGCGCCACCAGTGCGTCACTTATTACCCATGTTTAAAGTCATGCATCAGCTGCACATGGCAATCATAAATAAGGGCCAAATACATATACCAATCAATTGCACCCAAAAATCGATTTTTCAATAACATGTAAGAAACACGGCGCAGAACCTAAGTACAACCACTCAATATCATCAAACAAAGTCAGGGCCTTATTTATGAAAGCCTTGCGCCACCAGTGGGTCACTTATTACCCATGTTTAAAATCATGCATCAGTTGCACATGGCAATCATAAATAAGGGCCAAATACATATACCAATCAATTGCACCCAAAAATCGATTTTTCAATAACATGTAAGAAACACGGCGCTGAACCTAAGTACAACCACTCAATATCATCAAACAAAGTCAGGGCCTTATTTATGAAAGCCTTGCGCCACCAGTGCGTCACTTATTACCCATGTTTAAAGTCATGCATCAGTTGCACATGGCAATCATAAATAAGGGCAAAATACATATACCAATCAATTGCACCCAAAAATCGATTTTTGAATAACATGTAAGAAACACTGCGCAGAACCTATGTACAACCAATCAATATCATCAAACAAAGTCAGAGCCTTATTTATGAAAGCCTTGCGCCACCAGTGCGTCACTTATTACACATGTTTAAAGTCATGCATCAGCTGCACATGGCAATCATAAATAAGGGCCAAATACATATACCAATCAATTGCACCCAAAAATCGATTTTTCAATAACATGTAAGAAACACGGCGCAGAACCTAAGTACAACCACTCAATATCATCAAACAAAGTCAGGGCCTTATTTATGAAAGCCTTGCGCCACCAGTGCGTCACTTATTACCCATGTTTAGAGTCATGCATCAGTTGCACATGGCAATCATAAATAAGGGCAAAATACATATACCAATCAATTGCACCCAAAAATCGATTTTTGAATAACATGTAAGAAACACTGCGCAGAACCTATGTACAACCAATCAATATCATCAAACAAAGTCAGGGCCTTATTTATGAAAGCCTTGCGCCACCAGTGCGTCACGTATTACCCATGTTTAAAGTCATGCATCAGCTGCACATGGCAATCATAAATTAGGGCAAAATACATATACCAATCAATTGCACCCAAAAATCGATTTTTGAATAACATGTAAGAAACACTGCGCAGAACCTATGTACAACCAATCAATATCATCAAACAAAGTCAGGGCCTTATTTATGAAAGCCTTGCGCCACCAGTGCGTCACTTATTACCCATGTTTAAAGTCATGCATCAGCTGCACATGGCAATCATAAATAAGGGCCAAATACATATACCAATCAATTGCACCCAAAAATCGATTTTTCAATAACATGTAAGAAACACTGCGCAGAACCTAAGTACAACCACTCAATATCATCAAACAAAGTCAGGGCCTTATTTATGAAAGCCTTGCGCCACCAGTGCGTCACATATTACCCATGTTTAAAGTCATGCATCAGCTGCACATGGCAATCATAAATAAGGGCCAAATACATATACCAATCAATTGCACCCAAAAATCGATTTTTGAATAACATGTAAGAAACACTGCGCAGAACCTATGTACAACCAATCAATATCATCAAACAAAGTCAGGGCCTTATTTATGAAAGCCTTGCGCCACCAGTGCGTCACTTATTACCCATGTTTAAAGTCATGCATCAGCTGCACATGGCAATCATAAATAAGGGCCAAATACATATACCAATCAATTGCACCCAAAAATCGATTTTTGAATAACATGTAAGAAACACTGTGCAGAACCTATGTACAACCAATCAATATCATCAAACAAAGTCAGAGCCTTATTTATGAAAGCCTTGCGCCACCAGTGCGTCACTTATTACCCATGTTTAAAGTCATGCATCAGCTGCACATGGCAATCATAAATAAGGGCCAAATACATATACCAATCAATTGCACCCAAAAATCGATTTTTCAATAACATGTAAGAAACACGGCGCAGAACCTAAGTACAACCACTCAATATCATCAAACAAAGTCAGGGCCTTATTTATGAAAGCCTTGCGCCACCAGTGGGTCACTTATTACCCATGTTTAAAATCATGCATCAGTTGCACATGGCAATCATAAATAAGGGCCAAATACATATACCAATCAATTGCACCCAAAAATCGATTTTTCAATAACATGTAAGAAACACGGCGCTGAACCTAAGTACAACCACTCAATATCATCAAACAAAGTCAGGGCCTTATTTATGAAAGCCTTGCGCCACCAGTGCGTCACTTATTACCCATGTTTAAAGTCATGCATCAGTTGCACATGGCAATCATAAATTAGGGCAAAATACATATACCAATCAATTGCACCCAAAAATCGATTTTTCAATAACATGTAAGAAACACGGCGCAGAACCTAAGTACAACCAATCAATATCATCAAACAAAGTCAGGGCCTTATTTATGAAAGCCTTGCGCCACCAGTGCGTCACTTATTACCCATGTTTAAAATCATGCATCAGTTTCACATGGCAATCATAAATAAGGGCCAAATACATATACCAATCAATTGCACCCAAAAATCGATTTTTGAATAACATGTAAGGAACACTGCACAGAACCTAAGTACAACCACTCAATATCATCAAACAAAGTCAGGCCTTATTTATGAAAGCCTTGCGCCACCAGTGCGTCACTTATTACCCATGTTTAAAGTCATGCATCAGTTGCACATGGCAATCATAAATTAGGGCAAAATACATATACTAATCAATTGCACCCAAAAATCGATTTTTCAATAACATGTAAGAAACACGGCGCAGAACCTAAGTACAACCAATCAATATCATCAAACAAAGTCAGGGCCTTATTTATGAAAGCCTTGCGCCACCAGTGCGTCACTTATTACCCATGTTTAAAGTCATGCATCAGCTGCACATGGCATTCATAAATAAGGGCCAAATACATATACCAATCAATTGCACCCAAAAATCGATTTTTGAATAACATGTAAGGAACACTGCACAGAACCTAAATACAACCACTCAATATCATCAAACAAAGTCAGGGCCTTATTTATGAAAGCCTTGCGCCACCAGTGCGTCACTTATTACCCATGTTTAAAGTCATGCATCAGCTGCACATGGCATTCATAAATAAGGGCCAAATACATATACCAATCAATTGCACCCAAAAATCGATTTTTCAATAACATGTAAGAAACACTGCACAGAACCTAACTACAACCACTCAATATCATCAAACAAAGTCAGGGCCTCATTTATAAAAGCCTGGCGCCACCAGTGCATCACTTATTACCCATGTTTAAAGTCATGCATCAACTGCACATGGCAATCATAAAAAAGGCCAAATAAAAATACCATTCATTTGCACCCAAAATCGATTTTTAAATAACATGTAAAAAACACTGCGCAGGACTTATATACTAACATACAATTTCACTTCTAAAACATAACTATCTGCTTCCAAATATTCTCCATAGAGAAAATAAATCTCTATCTAAATTAAATGAATCATTACTTACCTTTAGAAATGCTTTTGGAGATTGAAAACAGTGTCAGACACACACACCAATTTTTCTTTAGCAGAGGAAAAGGTGTGCTCTCAATACACTGAAACCAAGACTGGCATAGAAAATCTCTATCTTTGTACACATATGCCTTAATTCAACCAATGAAAACTCTTCCCTCACTATTTTCAAACCAACACCCATCCCCCTCTCAAACCTTTCTATCTGTTACCATAGCAACTCCCTCCTAACTGAACTGTAAGGTTCAAAAGTTTATCTTACAATGTTGCAAATTAACTCAGCAAGGATGTTTGACCTGTCAATACAGCAGCCTATACAGGGTATTTTTGCTTTTGGTGACTTTTTTTAAACCATTCAAATTGCTTCTTTCACACAACATAACCATACACCCTAACTTTCAGTTTTCAACTATCTGAATCCACCAATCATTGCTAGTGATTCAAGAGCACAGAAACTCCACAATTATTTTTTTGTGAACTCCTACTGTTCCAACTGCCATTTCATTCCCACACTTCATCTGACTGGACCAGAACCTTCTCACATCATGTACTCTGTTTGGGTTATTGGACATAGCTACATCCACTGGGCTCAAAGGTATGCAGCTAGCAGAAATTTTCATAACCTTGATTTATCAAATGTGGAAATCAAGTGGATTGGCCACAGAGGATTAAAATGTCACCAATTGATACCATTGGTGAAAACCTTTTTGCATCTGCCAGAACCTGACCTTATAATTGTGCATTGTGGTGGAAACGATCTAGGCACATTAACTGGGGTAGGTCTGGAAATGCTATTAAAGGACACCTTTCATCAATTGATGATACTTTTTCCCCACACTGCCTTGGTATATTCCAATATATGCCAAAGACAGAAATGGAACTGGTCCAACCAATTTGGTCCACAATTTGAGAAAGCACGGAAACATGTAAATAAATCTGTTTCTGCTTACATGAGAGACTATGGAATGGGTTCATTATACAATAATAACTTGCGTTACAACATGCAAGACATCTACAGAGGAGATGGTGTGCACTTCTCAGATGAGGGGAATAGAATATTCCTCCTGAATTTAAGAATGTGTATTGGAACCTACTTGTAGGTACCTAAATCAACCACAGAACCCAAAAGCTCTTTTCAGAGCTACCCTAACTCTGATCATTCAAAGCGTTTATTTTTTTCTAACTTTTTTCACTATTTTTCACCAAAGTACGCTTTCGGGTACGCTTACAGGTGCGCGCACCAGGCGCTACCCCCGCGAAAAATTAAAGATTTTTTTTTTTTTTTTTAACGTTTATGAGCCTCCTAAGCCCCCCTAAGAAAACCTAGAGGGTCAAGAAGTCTCTACAGTTCCCCCTTCTATCCATTCCGAACATTGTTTACCCTCCATCTTGTGTCTCGATTGTTCCGAAACACAAAATGGAGGACTCCCGTAACGCTGCCGGTGCGCGTAAAGGAGCGCGCACCGGTAAGCGCTCGTTAAAAAAAGGTGGGAAAGTAATTTACGGAAAACCCAATGGAGACACTTTCATCAAATATAGAATACGCCCTACTACATAGCAGTCCCTACCATTTGCCCAAATTTGGTGAAATTCCATTGAGACATTTAGGCTACAGGCCTGTCTAAATATCCTGAGGTAAATTACATGACAAAAACACACTTGTAATGTTAGAATTTACAACCAATTAAAAAGTATCTCTCATTTTCTACGATTATTTCCTGACGTTTGATTGGTTAAGTACAACAATATATATAAAAGAAGAGAGGGAAACACAGCCATTTTGACTACTGCTTCCTGAAGTACACTTGAAAACAAATTTCACTGACAACTTCAACTAATTTCTCTAAGGTAACTTCTAATTATGGAAGTATATTGTACACGTTAAGTTTATTTCTTAAAAAATATTCTGTTAGTGATATGCTATCCCTCTTTAATAGTTAGAGATAGAGATAGACTTCTCTGTAATAGTTATGGATTGAGTTAGGCTTCTCTGGTATACTAGCTCTACTAATATAGTTAATTTATATGCAATTTTCAGAAAGAAAATGGAAGGAGAAAATAAGGCAAATGATACTTCTATCAAAGTAAAGGTGGAAAAACCAGAAGATGAAAAAAAAGAAGTTGATTTCATGGATGACTCTTTGGATGAACAGTTTATAGAATGTTTGGAAGAAATTGAATCATGTACATATAATTATGAGGAAATTCCGGACAATATTATGTTAGAAATTTTATTAAATTATGAAAAAGAATCAGAGGAATAAATTTATCTTTAATAATTTCAATTGTTTCAGACAATATTCTTTTTTATATGTAATTCATGAAGTATTACCAAAAATGTTTAAAATATAAAGTGAGACTTATAGTATACTGTTCAACTATTTTTCTGTTACATAGTAAGTTTACTCATAGTTACTACCTTTCTCCCACTATATTATCTCATATGAATATTTTACACCTCATTTTCATAAGTGAACAGGACAGACTACTCATGATCCCCTAGAAATTCTCAGGGAGTGCTTAAAAGATCTGTTTCTCCTTTCCAGACAGACTATATTATGAATTCCATATACCACAAAAAATACAATAACAACATGCAAGATGTCTACAAAGAAGATGGTGAACATTAAATTTAAGTCTCTTCATTAGTACCTACATGTAGGTACTTACATAAAATAAAAAAATAAAAAAAAAAACAATTCATAAACATACAATTTTTGAAGTGATTATTTTTCCATAGTACCCTCCCCGATACGCTCCCCGGTGCGCGCACCAGGCGCTTCCCCCGCGAAAATCGAAAAAAAAAATGTTGAGGCCCCGCGGGGCCCTTTAATGGCCCCCATATCAAACCTAGGGGGTCAGGGGGGGTCTACCCTGCCCCCTTATGGTCAATTCCACCCTTTGTTTTTGCCACCTCTTATGACTAGATTTTACCGATAGACAAGATGGCGGCCGCTCCGGACTGTTTAGAATGTTTACAGACAACTGAGAGCCAACCAGCTTTCTGCGCGCAAGTCGCGTGTCGCGCCGGGAGCGCTCACCGGTGCGCGCACCGGAGAGCGCCTATAGATATATATATTTTTTTGAACGTTAATTTCTCAAAATCCACTGAAGCACATATCTTGAGACATAGCAAAGGCACATCGGGCTAACAGTCCCTACAATTTTGCCAAGTTTGGTGGAAATCCATTCAGCCGTTCGAGCTAAAAGTGAAATCGACCGCCCTATGGAAATTAACATGGGGAAAACGCGTTTTGGGACCCCCCTTTTATCTCGGCCCCCGCTTGACGAATCCCCCCCAAACTTTCAGGGAAGGACCGGACCGCCATGAGACCATTTTCCTGAAAATTTCAGGCAGATTCGTCAACCGGCGCCAAAGTTATTCAAAATAGAATGTTGAGATTTAACATTGAAAATTATCCTAACTATAACTACCTACTGGCGACCGCCAGTAGGTAATATATATATATATATATATATATATATATATATATATATATATATATATATATATATATATATTACCTACTGGCTATCGCCAGTAGGTATATATAGTTAGGATTTTTTCCCTATGGGATTTCTGAAAATTCTATGTCTAATAACTTTGGCGTTTGAGGACGGAATCGGCTGAAATTTTCAGGAAAATGGCACATTTTGTTTCTGAGCAGCCCCTTAAAATTTGGTGGAGTTTCGTCAAGGGGGGGCTGAGAAAAAAGGGGGGTCCCAAAACGCGTTTTTCCCATTCATTTTTCCATAGGGCGGTTGGACTCACTTTTAGCTCGAACGGCTGAATGGATTTGCACGAAACTTGGCAAAATTGTAGGGACTGTTAGCCCGATGTGCCTTTGCTAGGTCTCAATATATGTGCTCCAGTAGTTTTTGAGAAATTAACGTTCAAAACAAGATATATATCTGTAACAGCGCTCCGGGCTGCGCTCCGGTCCGCTTACTTTTCGCTTATCGGAACTTTGCGCGCAGAAAGCTGATTGGCTCTCCGGTGTCTGTCAACATTCTAAACAGTCCGGAGCGGCCGCCATCTTGTCTCTCGGTAGGATCGAGAGAGAAGAAGAGGTGAAAAACGAAAGGGGAATTTAATGAAAGGGGGCAAGGTATCCCCCTCTTGACCCCCTAGGAATGTTGTTGGGGTTATTAAAGGGTCCCGTGGGGAAAAGGAAAAAAAAATGATTTTTCACGGTAGAAGCGCTTCACGGGCCGCGAACTGGGCCGCAAACTGGTAGCGAAACGGGAATTCGCCATTTTGTGCTTCGTTAATTAAATTACTAGGTATAAGGGGGTGCGGGAGACGTATCCTAATCCCCTATGTTTCCTGAGGGTGGCTGAGGAGGCTGATATATGTTGATACATCTCTTCCAGCGGCTGTGCGTGAGCTTTTTTTTATTTTGCTGCGTGACAGTCCGGAGCGGCCGCCATCTTGTCTCTCGGTAGGATCGAGAGAGAAGAAGAGGTGAAAAACTAAGGGGGAATTTAATGAAAGGGGGCAAGGTATCCCCCTCTTGACCCCCTAGGAATGTTGTTGGGGTTATTAAAGGGTCCCGTGGGGAAAAAAAAAAAAAATGATTTTTCACGGTAGAAGCGCTTCACGGGCCGCGAACTGGGCCGCAAACTGGTAGCGAAACGGGAATTCGCCATTTTGTGCTTCGTTAATTAAATTACTAGGTATAAGGGGGTGCGGGAGACGTATCCTAATCCCCTATGTTTCCTGAGGGTGGCTGAGGAGGCTGATATATGTTGATACATCTCTTCCAGCGGCTGCGCCATCTTGCCTTTTTTCCAATGCCACAATTTTGTCGTGCACGGCAGCCATTTTAGATGCCAGGCTGGTCCCAGGCTATCACCTACCCCTGCGGATGTAGTTTATGGCCCCAGCTGTAGAGAATTCAGACATGCCAACCCTCCCGATTCAGGCGTGTGACTACTGATTTCAGTGCTAGTCTCCCGCCTCCCGATTTCTGCAAGCAAAAACCCGGGGGCATATTACGAACAACTAGCGGTAATTTTTGTCTCTAACTTGTTTAGAGACAATAATTATCGCCGCACTTCGGCGAATTTTATCGCACATAAACCTTGCTATTAGCAAGGTTTATCGCAAATGCGATAAAAAACGGCCGCAATGCATGAATATCGCTGAAAAGTCAGCGATATTCATGCATTAGTCAGCAAATGCTCTTAGCCATGTTATCCACTTCCCATTGAACAAGCGCATGGTCTTTTAAAGATTTGTGAAGTACTCGGGGCGGCGGTGTGTGTGTGTCCTCTTTCAGGAGCGGGCGGGGGGGCACTGGCAGCAATTTGCAGGCCAGGCAGTGTTCAACACGTGCATCACCCTTTCTCTGCCTGCTATTGCGCTCCATGCTTCGGAAAGGTAAGAAAAAGAACGTGCATTTGAGTTTGAAATGTCCGATCTTGTAGCAGTACACTTGCAAAGCCCACACATGACAATAACCCGATTCAAGGCCCCATTCACCCGATTTTTAAAAAAAATATAGTACTCCAAGACAGTTACATTTTAAAAGTTTATGAATATTTAAATATAACGAACGCAACAAAAACTGTAAATATATTTAACCATTTTTTGAAATTAACCAGAACTATAACGATAACAACAACAACAACAATAATATAACTTTTATGCCTAAATTACGCAAACATTTAGCTAATCTGCTAAAGGGGGGAGTCGCCATTTCTTTACAATAAGCAATAATGAAAAATCCACATCAATAGGGTTGCCCGTTTTCTCGATGCAGCACTATAGTGCAATATACACAGCACCTGGGGTGTCAAGAGTGAACAGGTCCTTCTTTGTTCCTTAAGATGTTATCTCCGAGAATTCTGATGCATTGGTGTCTGTACACTTCTTTGTCAATTCTGTCAAGATGATAACTGCTTTATAAACAGACGATATCTTTGTTTAGTCATTAGTGTTAAGTGTGTCTGAAACTACAGTGCCCTTCTGTTTTTTTTTCTTCAGGCTCTACAGAGTCTTGTGTGTTGTTCTTTTGAGCGACAATTATTCCAGAGGTTTCAGGTTCACTTGTTTTGTTCTACAGTGAGTTAACAGCTTTAGAGAGTTCATGTTTATTTGCTATGTCCTGCTGTTCGTGAACTGCTTCAGAGACGTCAGCCTCATTTTTTATGTTTCAGTAGATCCTGGACCTGCCCGGCCGCGCCCAAAATGGCGCCGGTGTAAATGGGACTCGTAACTGCTTGTTCTGTACTGGTTGCCCAACCTTGATATCACGAGATACATATGCAGTTTTGAAGCACATGGCGGAGGCTTGTCTGCTGTAGTGGGGCGCCCCTTTATCGTTTCAGTCGCCATTCCGCCCGCTTTTGCTACACTGTGCCTCATCCGCCATTCAGCTGTTTACCGCCCGCTCTTACGGCTACAGCGTCTCGCTCACCATGTAGTTGAGTTGTTCCCACTCTTGCGGTGCAGCGGTAGGCGGCTGCCACAGGACTCTTAAAATGGCGGCCGGCTCTTCGGATTTGGGCCTGGTCCAGTAAAATGGCCCTGGGACACCTTGGAACTCGGACGCTTGTCTGCCAGGGCTTGGGTTCCATTCTCGAAAGCGTCCCCTCAGCCTTGAAGATTGTACAAAAGTCTTGGGGGCCCTCGACTCCCGCAGGCTTCCGGTGGGGAGCGGCTGCCATGATTGCTTGCGGAATGGCCACGACGGAGCTACGAGATGGTGGTGCTCTCATGGTGACGCCAGCTTCAGTCTGAAACATCCAGAAACAAGGTGGGGCTTTCATCGTTTGGGGAAAAAAAATGTTTTAATCCAATGAAAAGTGTTATTTTTAGGTCACATGACCTAGTCTTACATAATTAGGAAAAGAAAAGTAAAATGAACCAATGAAAAGTTTTATTAACAAGTCACATGACCTGTTATGCTTACGTTACGCGCTGCGCGCTCTGGATCGTTTCCGGGAAGCTGCGCCTTGCACACCGGAGCACTTCCGGGTGCGCTAACGCGTCGCGTCATATGACGCATTACGCGACAATGCAGGTGCAGAATATAGTCAAAATGTCTCCACCAACCAGCGGTCGGAATTCCACCGCTTTCAGCAGTCCAAAAAGTTCGGTCAAATCTTAAGAGCGGGAGCAACTCAACTACATGGTGAGCGAGACGTTGTAGTCGCAAGAGCGAGCGGTAAACAGCTGAATGGCGGAAGAGGCACAGAGTACCAAAAGCGGGCGGAATGGCAACTAAAACGGTAAAGGGGCGCCCTACGACAGCGTGTCTTCAGGTGAAACGGATTGTGGGACAAGGTCCAGAATGAAAGATTCTTCAAAAGGGAAAAAATTCCGCCGGACCCCGGCAGCCGGCCGCCTATGCCGGGGGCGATCTCAGGCCTCACCAGGGCAACACGACTTGGGGAGGGGGCAGGAGCCAAGCGCCCCCTCTCAGTCCGCGCCATCTCACCGCCCCTCGGGGGCCTCCGTCAAGCGGTTTAGGGAGGCACCGTATCACATTGTTTTCCAATGCAGTCAGGTCCACAAATGGACCCCACTTACTTTGAATAGTGAAGCTGCAGCAGGTGCAAATAAGGTTTAAACAGTGTTACAAGAACTGCTTAGAACTCTGAAGTATGGCACTCAATAACCAAGACTTATGCCATTTATGTAAGGCAGTGACATGGAAGCAACTCAGGGACAAAAAGCATGAACGAACATTCACGTATGAAAATCTTATTTGGAGAAGGGGTAGAATCCAAACGCCCCCTGCCAGTTCGCGCCACTACACCGTATGTGGAAAATCTGAAGCCATCATTCTACAAACTCTCAACGCTTGTTATCAGTGCATGAGTTTCATGCTCGATCGATTGAGCTAGCCGGATCGGGCAATAAAAAGTATAAAATAGTTATGTAAATAGTTATTTAATAAAATGTTTTATTCTGTTTCTTTGGTGGTGTGTTGTGTATATTTATAATATTTGCATAGGGTTTGCCGTTATTTTGGGCGGTGTGGGTGGCGGAGTCGAGCTGTTTTGCAGCCCTCATGGTGTGGAGCTCAATTCATTTCACTATTTTCATATTTCTCATGAAGGGTTATTCCTAATGTTTGTATTTTACCGAGGTTAAAAAGAGATCGAATTAGTGGTCTACTGATTTTGCTCGATTACTTTTATTTTTTTACACGATTTTTCACTATCTGCAAAGACTAAACAGAGTATTGCGACTTTGTGCTTGTTTGTAAATAGAGAATGATCCAAAGAGAACCAATTGTAAAACAGTAAATGCTTGGATAATAATCAATCAAATGGAGAGACAAGCAGGTACGACGGATTACAACAGGGGTAAAGGTCTGCATTAACTACCGTTCACTATCTGCAAAGAGAGAGTACTACTAAGAGAAAAGAGGGGAGTGGGGGGGGGGCAGCGTTCAAAGCACATCAGCGTGCATAAACACGAAAACGTTTTTACCTATCACGTACTTGACATTTGACAGCTTTTGATGTTTGCTATTAAAAAACCCTTGAAATTCACAGAAAAAACCATAGGTTATACTCCATATATAGTTAGGAATTTGCATTTACAAAACCTTGAAAATTCAATGAAAAAACCATTGGTTTTAGGCCATATATAGTTAGGGATTTGCATTTAGAAAACCTTATTTTACTCGCATAAAACCATTGAAATTCCATATATAGTTATAAGCGCTAACTATATATCGCGGACCCGCAATCCACTGCTAATGATGTCACATATTACATCATTCATGACATGGTCAGTGACATCACTGATGACATCACTGATGACATCTGAAATGACATCACTGATGACATCACTGATGACAACACCCAGTGACTGTATGTTTCTGTAAAGTTAAAATATGTCTTACATATTGAAGAATGAGTGGATGTATAAGTGTCTGGATGAAGGATTTAGTAGGTGCATGACTGACTGTATGAGAGAATGATTAAATGTGTCTCACTGAGTGTATGGGTTAGTGATTAAAGTGTCTTAATTTGGCAATCATTATTTATGTTGTTCTGTAAACTGCTGCATGTTTAAATCAGTAGCTATATCAGTAACTATATGGGTTATTGAATGGTTGCCCAAGTATTTGTATGGGAGACTGAGTATGTGTGTGGGTGGCTGGGAGGTGTATAACTCTGTGCATAGATGTGTGAGCAGTTGATTCCCTAGGTGTATGGGTTCAAAAGTGCATGTAGAAACAGCTGTATGGACAGTTGACTGTGTGCATGAGTATATTGGTGAGTGAATGGATAGCTCAGTGCTACATGTCAAAGTAAGTACATATGTAAAACACACTCCATGTGAGAGTTGACATATATAAATAACTGAACATAAGAGCCAGTGAATGTGTGAGTGGCTGTATGAATCATTGTGAACTTGTATCAAGGATTGTATAAGAGAGTAAATATGTGTTACTATATGTTTGAATAAGTAAGGTGTGTATAACTGTATAGTTGAGGAAATGGAGATGTGATTGATTCTTTGCATGACTGACTAGGTGTGTGAGTAACTCCATGGATGTGTGACAGTCTGTGAGTGCCTGTTTACACTAAGTGTATCTAAGGTTATATTAGAGTCTGAAGATGTATTATCACATAAATGATATCATCAGTGATGTAATCAGTAATGTCAAATGAGATGTCAGTGATGTCATCAGTGATGTCATTTGAGATGTCATCAGTGATGTCATCAGTGATGTCATTTGAGATGTCATCAGTGATGTCATCAGTGATGTCACTGACCATGTCATGAATGATGTAATATGTGACATCATTAGCAGTGGATTGCGGGTCCGCGATATATAGTTAGCGCTTATAACTATATATGGAATTTCAATGGTTTTATGCGAGTAAAATAAGGTTTTCTAAATGCAAATCCCTAACTATATATGGCCTAAAACCAATGGTTTTTTCATTGAATATATATATATATATATATATATTCAATGAAAAAACCATTGGTTTTAGGCCATATATAGTTAGGGATTTGCATTTACAAAACCTTTTTTTACTCGCATAAAACCATTGAAATTCCATATATAGTTATAAGCGCTAACTATATATCGCGCACCCGCAATCCACTGCTGATGATGTCACATATTACATCATTCATGACATGGTTAGTGACATCACTGATGACATCACTGATGACATCTCAAATGACATCACTGATGACATCACTGATTACAACATCCAGTGACTGTATGTTTCTGTAAAGTTAAAATATGTTTTACATATTGAAGAATGAGTGGATATATAAGTGTCTGGATGAAGGATTTACTAGGTGCATGACTGACTGACTGATTGAGTGAGTGATTAAATGTGTCTCACTGAGTGCATGGGTTAGTGACTAAACTGTTTTAATTTGTGCATCATTATATCTGTTGTTCTACAAACTGCTGCATATGTTGATCAGTAGCTATATGAGTAACTGTATGGGTTATTGATTGGTTGTCCAAGTATTTGTATGGGAAACTGAGTGTGTGTGTATGGGTGGCTGGAAGGTGTGTGACTCTGTACATAGATGTGTGAGTAGTTGATTCACTATATGTATAGATTCAAAAGTGCATGTGCAAACAGCTGTATGGGCCGTTGACTGTGCATGAGTGTATTAGTGAGTGAATGGATATCTCAGTGCTACATGTCAAATTAAGTACATATGTAAAACACAGTACATGTGAGAGTTGACATCTATAAATAACTGTGCATAAGAGCCAGTGAATGTGTGAGTGGCTGTATGGATCATTGTGAACATGTATCAGAGATTGTATAAGAGAGTAAAGTAAATATGTGTTAGTATATGTTTGAATAAGTAAGGTGTGTATAACTGTATAGTTGAGAAAATGGAGGTGTGATTGATTTTTGGCATAACTGACTAGGTGTGTGAGTAACTCCATGGATGAGTGACAGTCTGTGACTGTCTGTTTACACTGATTGTATCTAAGGTTATATTAGAGTCTGAAGAGGTTCATGGTATTATCACATGAATGATATCATCAGTGATGTTATCAGTCATGTCAAATGAGATGTTTTCAGTGATGTCATCAGTGATGTCATTTGAGATGTCATCAGTGATGTCATCAGTGATGTCACTAACCATGTCATGAATGATGTAATATGTGACATCATCAGCAGTGGATTGCGGGTGCGCGATATATAGTTAGCGCTTATAACTATATATGGAATTTCAATGGTTTTATGCGAGTAAAAAAAGGTTTTGTAAATGCAAATCCCTAACTATATATGGCCTAAAACCAATGGTTTTTTCATTGAATTTTCAAGGTTTTGTAAATGCAAATTCCTAACTATATATCCACTATAACCTATGGTTTTTTCTGTGAATTTCATTGGTTTTTTAATAGCAAATATGAAAAGCTTTAAAATGTCAAGTACGTGATAGATAAAAACATTTTCGTATTTATGCACGCTGATGTGCTTTGAACGCTGCCCCCCTCCCCTCTTTTCTCTTAGTAGTACTCTCTCTTTGCAGATAGTGAACGGTAGTTAACGCAGGCCTTTACCCCCGTTGTAATCCGTCCTGCCTGCTTGTCTCTCCATTTGATTGATTTCATGAGGGCTGCAAGACAGCTCGGCTCCGTCACCCATCCCGCCCAAAATAACGACAAACCCTATGCAAATATTAAAAATATAGACAACACACCAGCAAAGAAACAGGGTAAAACATTTTATTAAATAACTATTTACATAACGTTGGTTTATAAGATGATGTCAGTAGTGGACCGATGTGTGAATAGGTCGGAAGCAGCACAAGGGGCCAAGATCCGGATGGAAAGTCCTGGATATTGGGTGCCATAGTTCAGAGTTCTGAGTTTGAGCCTTTTTCAATGCCTGTGCTTTGTTGTTTCCCCTCCATCAAAAACAAAAAAAAATATAAAACTGTGCAAAAATACAAAAAAAACAAAAAATGTTTACAAAAGCAGTGCTTGTAAGACTGTCTGAAGCTTATTTCCACCTACTGCAGCTTCACTATTCTCAAAGTAAGTGAGGGTCGTTTGTGGACCTGACTGCATTTGAAAACAATGTTATATGGTACCTCCCTAAACCGCTTGACGGAGGCCCCCGAGGGGCGGTGTGATGACACGGACTCGGAGAAGACGCTTGGCCCCGACCCCCTCCCCAAGTCTTATAGCACTGGTGTAGCCTGAGATCGCCCCCGACATAGGCGGCCGGCTCCCGGGGTCCGGCGGAACTTTTTGCCTTTTGATGACTCTTCTATTCTGGACTTTGTCCCACAATCCGTTTGACCTGAAGACACGCTGTAGTGGGGCGCCCCTTTACCGTTTTAGTTGCCATTCCACCCGCTTTTGCTACACTGTGCCTCTTCCGCCATTCAGCTGTTTACCGCCCGCTCTTGCGACTACAGCGTCTCGCTCACCATGTAGTTAAGTTGCTCCCGCTCTTGCGGTGCAGCGATAGGCGGCTGCCACAGGACTCTCAAAATGGCGGCCGGCTCTTCGGTTTTGGGCCTGGTCCACTAAAATGGCCCTGGGACACCTTGGAACTCGGACGCTTCCCTGATAGGGCTTGGGTCCCATTCTCGAAAGCGTCCCCTCAGCCGTGAAGATTCTACAAAAGTCTTGGGGGCCCCCGACTCCCGCAGGCTTCTGGTTGGGAGCGGCTGCCATGATTGCTCGTGGAATGGCCACGACGGAGCTACGAGATGGTAGTGCTCTCATGCTGATGCCAGCTTTAGTCTGAAACATCCAGAAACACTGTAGACTACCAATTCGATCAGTTCCGGTAGCGCCCCAACATGACCCGGAAGAGAAGAACTTGCCCTCCCCTCTTTGACTGATGGTTCTTGTTGCCTGTCCCCTCTGTTGTCATTTAACAGAACTTTTTGGACTGCTGAAAGGGGTTGTGTTCCGAACGCTGGTTGGTGGAGACATTTTGACTATATTCTTGACCTACGTTGTCGCGTAATGCGTTATATGACACGCCGCGTTAGCGCACCCGGAAGTGATCCGGGGCGCGGCGCGCAGCGCGTAACGTAAGCATAACAGGTCATGTGACTTGTTAATAAAACTTTTCATTGGTTCATTTTACTTTTGTTATTTTAATGATGAAAAGCTTGGTCATATGACCTAAAAATTACGCTTTTTATTTTTTTCGAATAATATTTTTTTTAAAACATATATGTTATAATATTCCAGGCTAATGTACTTTCCCGGAAAATTTACAACTGTCCTGCAAGTAAAATATATTCCTTTTTCGAGAAAAAGGGCGTTTCTTCATTGCATGACGGAGCCGTTGAGTAAAAGAGACTGGGCCTGCTGTCTTAGTCGCCGATACGCCTGATTATCAGATTCTTATCGATCACTTTATGTTGCAGGAGTGGAAAACACAACTGCCCTTGACCATTTATCTTTACTACGTTCCTACATATTATACCTTTTATCCGTCATGTAATTGGACTGCTTTATTTCACTTGCCTTTTACTGATTCGAAAACAGTGACTAAAAGTAAAAACTTTACCAATGTAAATACTACTACCGTGTTTGATTTAAAAACCTTTATTGTGAAAATGTCAGTATACAAATACGGGCCTATAACCACCTGGGCCGGCCACGGAGCAAACTGAAATCGTATATGATGAGGAGACATTTACACTGTAGAGGAACGTAACGAGCGGGCCATTAGGTTGCAAGAACTAAGGTGTCTAACAGTTGCGAAATCGGTGGACGTACATTTTGTAATTAAAATAAGACAGGGCCACTTACAATAAAATTTTCTAGATATACATTTGCGGGCAAGGAGTTACGAGTCCCATTTATACCGGCGCCATTTTGGGCGAGGCCGGGCAGGTCCAAGATATAGTCAAAATGTCTCCACCAACAATCGGCCAGACCAGAACCCCTTTCGGCCCTTTATGCTACAAGATGGTGTCTTCCATTCAGAACATATTGTTGGCAGCATTTTGAAAGGAAAGATAAACAGCCGTTCTCCTAGTGAGTCTCACATTGTTACATTTAGGAAGAATGTTGAAGAGTAATATGTGGAAAATCTGAAGCCATTTTTCTACAAACTCTCAATCAGCCGAAGTCATGGGCGATCTTTGTCCACACCAGGGCAATAGTGAAGCTGCAGCAGGTGCAAAAGAGCTTCAGACAGTCTTACAAGCACTGCTTTTCTAAACATTTTTTTGTATTTTTGCACAGTTTTATATATATTTTTTTGTTTTTGATGGAGGGGAAACAACAAAAAACAGGCATTGAAAAAAGCTCAACAGTGCAGGGCGCCTTGTGCTGCTTCCGACCTATTCACACATCGGTCCACTACTGACATCACCTCATAAGCCAACGGGGCACCCCACACTGACTTTCGACGCAGCATTGTAGGATGGCCACACCAGTGCGGCAACTTGCTGGACACCACCTCGGTGCCATCCGGATCTCGGAGCGTTCGAGTCACTGTACCGCAAGAGTGACCGGAACTCAGCTGGTCACGCCGTCTTTCGGCGCAGCATTGTAGGATGGCCACACCAGTGCGGCAACTTGCTGGACACAACCTCGGTGCCATCCGGATCTCGGCGCGTTCGACTCACTGTACCGCAAGAGTGACCGGAACTCAGCTGGACACGCCATCTTTCGGCGCAGCATTGTAGGATGGCCACACCACTGCAGCAATTTGCTGGACACCACCTTGGGCAACAGTGAAGCTGCAGCAGGTGCAAATAAGCTTCAGATAGTCTTACAAGCACTGCTCAGAACTCTCAACTATGGCACTCAATATCCAGAACTTGCCATTCGGATCTTGGCGCCTTGTGCTGGTTCCGACCTATTCACACATCGGTCCACTACTGACATCACCTCATAAGCCAACGGGGCACCCCACGCCGACTTTCGGCACAGCATTGTAGGATGGCCACACCAGTGCGGCAACTTGCTGGACACAACCTCGGTGCCATCCGGATCTCGGCACGTTCGACTCACTGTACCGCAAGAGTGACCGGAACTCAGCTGGACACGCCGTCTTTCGGCGCAGCATTGTAGGATGGCCACACCAGTGCGGCAATTTGCTTGACACCACCTCGGTGCCATCCGGATCTCAGCGCGTTGTGCTGCCTTCGGCCTATTCGCACATCGGTCCGCTACTGACGCCGCCTCATGTGCCAACGGATTTTCTACGCTTTTTGTAGCCCTATGCCGCATAACAGGTCATGTGACTTGTTTATAAAACTTTTCATTGGATCATTTTACTTTTGGTTTCCTAAAGATGGAAGGCTTGGTCATATGACCTAAAAATAACACTTTTCATTGGTTTAGAACATTTTTTTTTCCCAAACGATGAAAGCCCCACCTTGTTTCTGGATCATTCAGACTGAAGCTGGCGTCAGCATGAGAGCACCACCATCTCGTGGCTCCGTCGTGGTCATTCCGCGAGCAATCATGGCAGCCGCTCCCCACCGGAAGCCTGCGGGAGTCGGGGGCCCCCAAGACTTTTGTAGAATCTTCACGGCTGAGGGGACGCTTTTCGAGAATGGAGCCCAAGCCCTAGCAGGCAAACGTCCGAGTTCCAAGGTGTCCCAGGGCCATTTCAGTGGACCAGGCCCAAAACCGAAGAGCCGTCCGCCATTTTAAGAGTCATGTGGCAGGCGCCTATCGCTGCACTGCAAGAGTGGGAGCAACTCAACAACATGGTGAGCGAGACGCTGTAGCCGCAAGAGCGGGCGCAACTCAGCTGGATGGCCGCCACCTGGGGAGGCCCGTTCACGCCGCCTCCCCCACGCCTCCCCCCCCCCCCCGGGCCGCCGCACGCAAATTTTCGGAGCAGCATTGTAGGATACCAAAACCAGTGCGGCAGTTTACTGGACATCACCTGGGTGCCATCAACATCTCAGCGCGTTCTGCTGCCTTGGGACTATTCGCACAACAGACCGCTACTGACGAGGCCTCCCCCCGCACCACCCGGGACGCCCCACGCCAATTTTCGGAGCAGCATTGTAGGATACCAAAACCAGTGCGGCACCCAGGCGACATGACCTGGGTGCCGTCCAGAACTCTGCACGTTGTGCTGCCTTGGGACTATTCGCACAAAAGACAGCTTCTGACCATTGTTGCTTTTTTGGGTGAAAAATGTTTAAATGTTTTTACAGTTTTTGTTCCGTTCATTATAGTTAAATGTTAATAAAGTTTTAAAATCTAACTTTGTTGGAGTGCTATATATGTTTAAAAAATCGGGTGAATGGGGCCTTGAATCGGATTATTGTCATGTGTGGGCTTTGCAAGTGTACTGCTACAAGATCGGACATTTCAAACTCAAATGCACGTTCTTTTTCTTACCTTTCCGAAGCATGGAGCGCAATAGCAGGCAGAGAAAGGGTGATGCACGTGTTGAACACTGCCTGGCCTGGCAAGTTGCTGGCAGTGCCCCCCCCCCGCCCGCTCCTGAAAGAGGGCACACACACACCGCCGCCCCGAGTACTTCATAAATCTTTAAAAGACCATGCGCTTGTTCATGAGGCTTAAATGGTTTATCACCCCTTCTAGAACCCCTGCATCGACCCTCTGACGTTTCCTGGAAGAATTAGCACGTAACACAATACCAAACCCTGTCAGCTGAAACCCCCGAGAAATCATGGGGCATATTATCAAGGGGGGTTATTTCCGCTTTTTTGGCTTTAAAAGCCAAAAAAAAAAGAGATAAAATTATCTCCCTATTACCAAGCTGTCGCTAACACCAGTTAGTGACAGCTAAAAGGAGATAGCGACCATCTTGGGCCCGCTTTGCATATCAGTGATATTTATCACTAATGACATGCAAAGTGGGCGTGCCAAGATTTTAGCGACTGGAAACAGTCCCTAACCATCGCTATCTCCTATTACCAACTTTTGGAGATATTCGCGCTAAGCGCGAATATCTCCAAAACCTAACACCTGCCCTGAGCAGTTTTAGCCATGTTATCCAATGGGAAGTGGATAACATGGCTAAGAGCATTTGCTGGATAATGCATGAATATCGCTGACTTTTCAACGATATTCATGCATTGCGGCCGTTTTTTATCGCATTTGCGATAAACCTTGCTAATAGCGAGGTTTATGTGCGATAAAATTCGCCGATGTGCGGCGATAATTTTTGTCTCTAAACAAGTTAGAGACAAAAATTATCGCTAGTTGTTGGTAATATGCCCCCGGGTTTTTGCTTGCAGGAATCGGGAGGCGGGAGACTAACACTGAAATCAGTAGTCTCACGCCTGAATCGGGAAGGTTGGCATGTCTGGATACTCTACAGCTGGGGCCATAAACTACATCCGCAGGGCTAGGTGATAGCCTAGGTCCGGCCTGGACAATCGGACACAGAGGAAGAGGAGTGTCAGAGGGTGCGGTAGTGAATAGGGTGAAAGGGAGGTGTCGGGCGGGCACAGGGTGTGATTCTCAGAGAAGAGCAGCGCAGATGGGGGGAAGTATATGGCCCATGCATGAGAGAAAGAGCGGGGGTGACCAGTGCGTGGGGGAGATGCTTGCGAGGGTGGGGAGCCATGCTGAGGATCGGCGGCGTGCAGAGAGTGGCCCTGGTCAAGGCATCTAAAATGGCTGCCGTGCACGACAAAATTGTGGCATTGGACAAAAACGCAAGATGGCGCAGACAATGTTTATCAATAAGGATTCATTTATAACAAAATATTTACTCGCAGTGACAAAATGGTGGTCAACACTTCCTGATTTCCATCGAATCGAACGTTAACAAACGTGACGCAGCAAAAAAAAAAAAAAAAAGCTCACGCACAGAGCAGTTTTTAGCCATGTTATCCAATGGAAGGTGGATAACATGGCTAAGAGCATTTGCTGGATAATGCATGAATATCGCTGACTTTTCAGCGATATTCATGCATTGTGGCCGATGTGCGGCGATAATTTTTGTCTCTAAACAATTAAAACGAAGCACAAAATGGCGAATTCCCGTTTCGCCACCAGTTTGCGGCCCAGTTCGCGGCCCGTGAAGCGCTTCTACCGTGAAAAATCATTTTTTTTTTATTTTCCCCACCGGACCCTTTAATAACCCCAACAACATTCCTAGGGGGTCAAGAAGGGTATACCTTGCCCCCTTTCAATAAATTCCCCCTTCGTTTTTCACCTCTTCTTCTCTCTCGATCCTACCGAGAGATAAGATGGCGGCCGCTCCGGACTGTTTAGAATGTTGACAGACACCGGAGAGCCAATCAGCTTTCTGTTATCCAATGGAAGGTGGATAACATGGCTAAGAGCATTTGCTGGATAATGCATGAATATCGCTGACTTTTCAGCGATATTCATGCATTGTGGCCAATGTGCGGCGATAATTTTTGTCTCTAAACAATTAAAACGAAGCACAAAATGGCGAATTCCCGTTTCGCTACCAGTTTGCGGCCCAGTTCGCGGCCCGTGAAGCGCTTCTACCGTGAAAAATCATTTTTTTTTTATTTTCCCCACGGGACCCTTTAATAACCCCAACAACATTCCTAGGGGGTCAAGAGGGGTATACCTTGCCCCCTTTCAATAAATTCCCCCTTCGTTTTTCACCTCTTCTTCTCTCTCGATCCTACAGAGAGATAAGATGGCGGCCGCTCCGGACTGTTTAGAATGTTGACAGACACCGGAGAGCCAATCAGCTTTCTGCGCGCAAAGTTCCGTTTCGCGAAAAGTAAGCGGACCGGATCGCTGCCCGGAGCGCTGTTACAGATATATATCTTGTTTTGAACGTTAATTTCTCAAAAACTACTGGAGCACATATATTGAGACCCAGCAAAGGCACATCGGGCTAACAGTCCCTACAATTTTGCCAAGTTTCGTGAAAATCCATTCAGCCGTTCGGGCTAAAAGTGAGTCCAACCGCCCTATGGAAATTAACATGGGAAAAACGCGTTTTGGGACCCCCCTTTTTTCTCGGCCCCCCCTTGACGACCCCCCCCCAAATTTCCAGGAGCTGCTCAGAAACAAAATGTGCCATTTTCCTGAAAATTTCAGCCGATTCCGTCCACAAACGCCAAAGTTATTAGACATAGAATTTTCAAAAATGCCATAGGGAAAAAATCCTAACTATATATACCTACTGGCGACCGCCAGTAGGTAATATATATATATATATATATATATATATATATATATTACCTACTGGCTATCGCCAGTAGGTATATATAGTTAGAATTTTTTCCCTATGGGACTTTTGAAAATTCTATGTCTAATAACTTTGGCGTTTGTGGACGGAATCGGCTGAAATTTTCAGGAAAATTGCACATTTTGTTTCTGAGCAGCCCCTAAAAATTTGGTGGGGTTTCGTCAAGGGGGGGCTGAGAAAAAAGGGGGGTCCCAAAACGCGTTTTTCCCATTCATTTTTCCATAGGGCGGTTGGACTCACTTTTAGCTCGAACGGCTGAATGGATTTGCACGAAACTTGGCAAAATTGTAGGGACTGTTAGCCCGATGTGCCTTTGCTAGGTCTCAATATATGTGCTCCAGTAGTTTTTGAGAAATTAACGTTCAAACCAAGATATATATCTGTAACAGCGCTCTGGGCAGCGATCCGGTCCGCTTACTTTTCGCTTATCGGAACTTTGCGCGCAGAAAGCTGATTGGCTCTCCGGTGTCTGTCAACATTCTAAACAGTCCGGAGCGGACGCCATCTTGTCTCTCGGTAGGATCGAGAGAGAAGAAGAGGTGGAAAACGAAGGGGGAATTTAATGAAAGGGGGCAAGGTATCCCCCTCTTGACCCCCTAGGAATGTTGTTGGGGTTATTAAAGGGTCCCGTGGGGAAAATAAAAAAAAAATGATTTTTCACGGTAGAAGCGCGGCCGCGAACTGGTAGCGAAACGGGAATTCGCCATTTTGTGCTTCGTAAATTAAATTACTAGTTATAAGTGGGTGCGGGAGACGTATCCTAATCCCCTATGTTTCCTGAGGGTGGGTGAGGAGGCTGATATATGTTGATACATCTCTTCCAGCGGCTGTGCGGGAGCTTTTTTTTTTTTTTTGCTGCGTGACAGTCCGGAGCGGCCGCCATCTTGTCTCTCGGTAGGATCGAGAGAGAAGAAAAGGTGAAAAACTAAGGGGGAATTTAATGAAAGGGGGCAAGGTATCCCCCTCTTGACCCCCTAGGAATGTTGTTGGGGTTATTAAAGGGTCCCGTGGGGAAAATAAAAAAAAAATGATTTTTCACGGTAGAAGCGCTTCACGGGCCGCGAACTGGGCCGCAAACTGGTAGCGAAACGGGAATTCGCCATTTTGTGCTTCGTTAATTAAAGTACTAGGTATAAGGGGGTGCGGGAGACATATCCTAATCCCCTATGTTTCCTGAGGGTGGCAAAATATATATATACAAGAAAAGGTGAAAAACTAAGGGGGAATTTAATGAAAGGGGGCAAGGTATCCCCCTCTTGACCCCCTAGGAATGTTGTTGGGGTTATTAAAGGGTCCCGTGGGGAAAATAAAAAAAAAATGATTTTTCACGGTAGAAGCGCTTCACGGGCCGCGAACTGGGCCGCAAACTGGTAGCGAAACGGGAATTCGCCATTTTGTGCTTCGTTAATTAAAGTACTAGGTATAAGGGGGTGCGGGAGACATATCCTAATCCCCTATGTTTCCTGAGGGTGGCTGAGGAGGCTGATATATGTTGATACATCTCTTCCAGCGGCTGCGCCATCTTGCCTTTTTTCGAATGCCACAATTTTGTCGTGCACAGCAGCCATTTTAGATGCCAGGCTGGTTCCAGGCTATCACCTAACCCTGCGGATGTAGTTTATGGCCCCAGCTGTAGAGAATTCAGACATGCCAATCCTCCTGATTCAGGCGTGTGAGTACTGATTTCAGTGCTAGTCTCCCGCCTCCCGATTTCTGCAAGCAAAAACCCGGGGGCATATTACGAACAACTAGCGATAATTTTTGTCTCTAACTTGTTTAGAGACAAAAATTATCGCCGCACATCGGCGATTTTTATCGCAGATAAACCTTGCTATTATCGCAGAAAAGTCAGCGATATTCATGTATTATCGACCTAATGCTCTTAGCCATGTTATCCACCTCCCATTGGATAACATGGCTAAGAACTGCTCAGGGCAGGTGTTAGATTTTGCAGATATTCGCGCTTAGCGCGAATATCTCCAAAAGTTGGTAATAGAAGGTAGCGATGTTAGGGACTGTTTCCAGTCGCTAACATCTTGGCACGCCACTTTGCATGTCATTAGTGATAAGTATCACTGACATGCAAAGCGGGGCCCAAGATGGTCGCTATCTCCTTTTAGCTGTCACTAACTGGTGTTAGCGACAGCTTGATAATAGGGAAATAATTTTATCTCCGCTTTCATGGTTTTTAAAGCCAAAAAAGCGGAGATAAACCCCCTTGATAATATGCCCCACGATTCCTTGGGGGTTTCAGCTGACAGGGCTTGGTATTGTGTTACATGGTAATTTTTCCATGAAACGTCAGAGGGTCGATGCAGGGGTTCTAGAAGAGGTGATAAACCATTTAAGCCTCATGAACAAGCGCATGGTCTTTTAAAGATTTGTGAAGTACTCGGGGCGGCGGTGTGTGTGTGCCCTCTTTCAGGAGCGGGCGGGGGGGCACTGCCAGCAACTTGCCAGGTCAGGTAGTGTTCAACACGTGCATCACCCTTTCTCTGCCTGCTATTGCGCTGCATGCTTCGGAAAGGTAAGAAAAAGAACGTGCATTTGAGTTTGAAATGTCCGATCCTGCAGCAGCACACTTCCAAAGCCCACACATGACAATAACCCGATTCAAGGCCCCATTCACCCGTTTTTAAAAAAATAGATAACACTCCAACAAAGTAAGGTTATAAAACTTTATTAACTACTAACTTTAACAAACGGAACAAAAACTAAAAACATTTAAACATTTCTCAACACAAAAAGCAACAATGGTTAGAAGCTGTCTTTTGTGCGAATAGTCCCAAGGCAGCACAACGTGCAGAGTTCTGGACGGCACCCAGGTGATGTCGCCTGGGTGCCGCACTGGTTTAGGGATCCTACAATGCTGCTCCGAAAATTGGCGTGGGGCGTCCCGGGTGGGGCGGGGGGAGGCCTCGTCAGTAGCGGTCTGTTGTGCGAATAGTCCCAAGGCAGCACAACGTGCAGAGTTCTGGACGGCACCCAGGTGATGTCGCCTGGGTGCCGCACTGGTTTAGGGATCCTACAATGCAGCACAGAAAAACAGCGTGGGGCGTCCCGGGTGGTGCGGGGGGAGGCCTCGTCAGTAGCGGTTTGTGTCCAGTGTCACATGGCTGACACAACATGTACGACAGGCACCCAGGTGATGTCCAGTAAACTGCCGCACTGGTTTTGGTATCCTACAATGCTGCTCCGAAAATTGGCGTGCGGCGGCTCGGGGGGGGGGCGTGGGGGAGCCGGCGTGAACGGGCCTCCCCAGGTGGCGGCCATCTAGCTGAGTTGCGCTCGCTCTTGCGGCCACAGCGTCTCGCTCACCATGTTGTTGAGTTGCTCCCACTCTTGCAGTGCAGCGATAGGCGGCTGCCACATGGCTCTTAAAATGGCGGACAGCTCCTCGGTTTTAGGCCTGGTCCACTGAAATGGCCCTGGGACACTTTGGAACTCGGACGCTTGCCTGCTAGGGCTTGGGCTCCATTCTCGAAAAGCGTCCGCTCAGCCGTGAAAATTGTATAAAAGTCTTGGGGGCCCCGACTCCCGCAGGCTTCCGGTGGGGAGCGGCTGCCATGATTGCTCGCGGAATGACCACGACGGAGCCACGAGATGGTGGTGCTCTCATGCTGACGCCAGCTTCAGTCTGAATGATCCAGAAACAAGGTGGGGCTTTCATCGTTTGGGAAAAAAAAATGTTCTAAACCAATGAAAAGTGTTATTTTTAGGTCATATGACCAAGCCTTCCATCTTTAGGAAACCAAAAGTAAAATGAACCAATGAAAAGTTTTATAAACAAGTCACATGACCTGTTATGCGACATAGGGCTACAAAAAGCGTAGAAAATCCGTTGGCACGTGAGGCGGCGTCAGTAGCGGACCGATGTGCGAATAGGCCGAAGGCAGCACAACGGGCCGAGATCCGGATGGTACCGAGGTGGTGTCCAGCAAATTGCCGCACTGGTGTGGCCATCCTACAATGCTGCGCCGAAAGACGGCGTGTCCAGCTGAATTGCGGTCACTGTTGCGGTACAGTGACTCGAACGCGCCGAGATCCGGATGGCACCGAGGTGGTGTCCAGCAAATTGCCGCACTGGTGTGGCCATCCTACAATGCTGCGCCGAAAGACGGCGTGTCCAGCTGAATTGCGGTCACTGTTGCGGTACAGTGACTCGAACGCGCCGAGATCCGGATGGCGCCGAGGTGGTGTCCAGCAAATTGCCGTACTGGTGTGGCCATCCTACAATGCTGCGCCGAAAGACGGCGTGTTCAGCTGAGTTCCGGTCACTCTTCCGGCACAGTGACTCGAACGCGCTGAGATCCGGATGGCACCGAGGTGGTGTCCAGCAAGTGGCTGCACTGGTGTGGCCATCCTACAATGCTGCGCCGAAAGTCGGCGTGGGGTGCCCCGTTGGCTTATGAGGTGATGTCAGTAGTGGACTGATGTGTGAATAGGTCGGAACCAGCACAAGGCGCCAAGATCCGAATGGCAAGTCCTGGATGTTGAGTGCCTCAGTTGAGATTTCTGAGCAGTGCTTGTAGGACTGTCTGAAGCTTATTTGCACCTGCTGCAGCTTCACTAGGTCCGGCGGAACTTTTTGCCTTTTCCTTTCTGCTTCTTTTCCTACAATGCGTTTCATCTGAAGACACGACCAGGTCCCTGAATGTGTGCAGGGGGACGCTATTGATTGAATGAACGCGCCGAGATCTGGATGGCACCGAGGTGGTGTCCAGCAAATTGCCGCACTGGTGTGGCCATCCTACAATGCTGCGCCGAAAGTCGGCGTGGGGTGCCCCGTTGGTTTATGAGGTGATGTCAGTAGTGGACCGATGTGTGAATAGGTCGGAACCAGCACAAGGCGCCCTGCACTGTTGAGCCTTTGTCAATGCCTGTTTTTTGTTGTTTCCCCTCCATCAAAAACAAAACAAAAATACAAGGCGCCAAGATCCGAATGGCAAGTCCTGGATGTTGAGTGCCTCAGTTGAGAGTTCTGAGCAGTGCTTGTAAGACTGTCTGAAGCTTATTTGCACCTGCTGCAGCTTCACTAGGTCCGGCGGAACTTTTTTCCTTTTCCTTTCTGCTTCTTTTCCTACAATGCGTTTCATCTGAAGACACGACCAGGTCCCTGAATGTGTGCAGGGGGACGCTATTGATTGAATGAAAATGGCGGCTTGACACAAAGCTGACTCAAGCGTTACTGTTGGTGCTATACAGACAAAAATTGGTTTTCAGTTTGTACATTCTTCAGGTTTTTTTTTTCCATCCAAGTCTGATTGAGAGTTTGTAGAAAAATGGCTTCAGATTTTCCACATACTACTCTTCAACATTCTTCCTAAATGTAACAATGTGAAACTCACTAGGAGAACGGCTGTTTCTGTTTCCTTTCAAAATGCTGCCACCAATATTTTCTGAATGGAAGACACCATCTTGTAGCATAAAGGGCCGAAAGGGGTTCTGGTCTGGCCGATGGTTGGTGGAGACATTTTGACTATATCTTGGACCTGCCCGGCCTCGCCCAAAATGGCGCCGGTATAAATGGGACTCGTAACTCTTTGCCCGCAAATGTATATCTAGAAAATGTTATTGTAAGTGGCCCTGTCGTATTTTAATTACAAAATGTACGTCCACCGATTCCGCAACTGTTAGACACCTTTGTTCTTGTCACCTAATGGCCCGCTCGTTACGTTCTTCTACAGTGTAAATGTCTCCTCATCATATACGATTTCAGTTTGCTCCGTGGCCGGCCCACGTGGTTATAGGCCCGTATTTGTATACTGACATTTTCACAATAAAGGTTTTTAAAACAAAACACGGTAGTAGTATTTTCATTTGTAAAGTTTTTACTTTTAGTGACTGTTTTCGAATCAGTAAAAGGCAAGTGAAATAAAGCAGTCCAATTACATGACGGATAAAAGGTATAATATGTAGGAACGCAGTAAAGATAAATGGTCAAGGGCAGTTGTGTTTTTCATGTCTGCAACATAAAGTGATCGATAAGAATCTGATAATCAGGCGTATCGGCGACTAAGACAGCAGGCCGAATCTCTTTTACTCAACGGCTCCGTCATGGAAGGAAGAAACGCCCTTTTTCTCGAAAAAGGAATATATTTTACTTGCAAGACAGTTGTAAATTTTCCGGGAAAGTACATTAGCCTGGAATATTATAACATATGTTTGAAAAAAAAATATTGTTCGAAAATAATAAAAAGCGTAATTTTTAGGTCATATGACCAAGCTTTTCATCATTAAATTAACAAAAGTAAAATGAACCAATGAAAAGTTTTATTAACAAGTCACATGACCTGTTATGCTTACGTTACGCGCTGCGCGCCGCGCCTCGGATCACTTCCGGGTGCGCTAACGCGGCGTGTCATAAAACGCATTACGCGACAACGTAGGTCAAGAATATAGTCTAAATGTCTCCACCAACCAGCGTTCAGAACACAACCCCTTTCAGCAGTCCAAAAAGTTCTGTTAAATGACAACAGAGGGGACAGGCAACAAGAACCATCAGTCAAAGAGGGGAGGGCAAGTTCTTCTCTTCCGGGTCATGTTGGGGCGCTACCGGAACTGATCGAATTGGTAGTCTACAGTGTTTCTGGATGTTTCAGACTAAAGCTGGCGTCAGCATGAGACCACTACCATCTCGTAGCTCCGTCGTGGCCATTCCACGAGCAATCATGGCAGCCGCTCCCCACCAGAAGCCTGCGGGAGTCGGAGGCCCCCAAGACTTTTGTAGAATCTTCACGGCTGAGGGGACGCTTTTCGAGAATGGGACCCAAGCCCTAGCAGACAAGCGTCCGAGTTCCAAGGTGTCCCAGGGCCATTTTAGTGGACCAGGCCCAAAACCGAAGAGCCGGCCGCCATTTTGAGAGTCCTGTGGCAGCCGCCTATCGCTGCACCGCAAGAGCGGGCGCATCTCAACTACATGGTGAGCGAGACGCTGTAGTCGCAAGAGCGGGCGGTAAACAGCTGAATGGCGGAAAAGAGGCACAGTGTAGCAAAAGCGGGCGGAATGGCAACTAAAACGATAAAGGGGCGCCCCACTACAGCTTGTCTTCAGGTCAAACGGATTGTGGGACAAGGTCCAGAATTGAAGAGTCATCAAAAGGCAAAAAGTTCCGCCGGACCCCAGGAGCCGGCCGCCTATGTCGGGGGCGATCTCAGGCTACACCAGTGCTATAAGACTTGGGGAGGGTGTCGGAGCCAAGCGTCTTCTCCGAGTCCATGGCCATCACACCGCCCCTCAGGGGCCTCCGTCAAGCTGTTTAGGAAGGTAACATATCACATTGTTTTCTAATGCAGTCAGGTCCACAAACGACACTCACTTACTTTGAGAATAGTGAAGCTGCAGTAGGTGGAAATAAGCTTCAGACAGTGTTACAAGCACTGCTCAGAACTCTTAACTATGGCACCCAACATCCAGAACTTATGCTATTTGAGAATGGTAGTGACATCGAAGCATCTCAGGGACCAAAACCATTAACGTACTTTCACGTATGAAAATCTTACTTGGGGAGGGGGCAGGAGCGAAGCGCCCCCTCCCAGTCAGCGCCACCACACCGTATGTTGAAAATCTGAAGCCATCGTTCTACAAAGTCAACCAAACTTGGATTGAAAAATCTAGAAAAATGTACAAACTGAAAACCAGTTTTGGTCTGCATAGCATCAGTAACAACGCTTGAGTCAGCTTTGTGTCAAGCCGCCATTTTGATTCAACAAAGCACAGGCATTGAAAAAGGCTGAAATTCAGAACTCTAAACTATGGCACCCAACATCCAGGAGCTTGCTATCCGGATCTTGGAGCCTTGTGCTGTTTTCGATCTATTCACACATCGGTCCACTACTGACATCATCTTATAAACCAACGTTATGTAAATAGTTTTTTAATAAAATGTTTTACCCTGTTTCTTTGCTGGTGTGTTGTCTATATTTTTAATATTTGCATAGGGTTTGTCGTTATTTTGTGCGGGATGGGTGATGGAGCCGAGCTGTCTTGCAGCCCTCATGGTGTGGAGCTCAGTTCATCTCACTATTTTCGTATTTCTCAAGAAGGGTTGTTCCTAATATTTCTATTTTAGCGAGGTCAAAAAGAGATCCAATTAGTGGCCTACTGATTTTGCTCGATTACTTTTATTTTTTTACACGATTTTTCACTATCTGCAAAGACTAAACAGAGTATTGCGACTTTGTGCTTGTTTGTAAATAGAGAATGATCCAAAGACAACCAATTCTAAAACAGTAAATGCTTGGACAACAATCAATCAAATGGAGAGACAAGGAGGCACGACGGATTACAACGGGGGTAAAGGCCTGCGTTAACTACCCTTCAGTATCTGCAAAGAGAGAGTACTACTAAGGCAAAAGAGGGGAGGGGGGGGGGTGCAGCGTTCAAAGCACATCAGCGTGCATAAATACGAAAATGTTTTTATCTATCACGTACTTGACATTTTAAAGCTTTTCATATTTGCTATTAAAAAACCAATGAAATTCACAGAAAAAACCATAGGTTATAGTGGATATATAGTTAGGAATTTGCATTTACAAAACCTTGAAAATTCAATGAAAAAACCATAGGTTATAGGCCATATATAGTTAGGAATTAGCATTTACAAAACCTTATTTTACTCGCATAAAACCATTGAAATTCCATATATAGTTAGAAGCGCTAACTATATATCGCGCACCCGCAATCCACTGCTGATGATGTCACATATTACATCATTCATGACATGGTCAGTGACATCACTGATGACATCACTGATGACATCTCAAATGACATCACTGATGACAACTCAAATGATATCAATGATGACATCTCAAATGACATCACTGATGACATCACTGATGACAACTCAAATGACATCACTGATGACATCTCATTTGTCATCACTGATCACATCACTCATGTGATAATACAATGAACCTCTTCAGACTCTAATATAACCTTACATACACTCAGTATAAACAGACACTCACAGACTGTCAGTCATCCATGGAGTTACTCACACACCTAGTCAGTCATGCAAAGAATCAATCACACCTCCATTTCCTCAACTATACAGTTATACACATCTTACTTATTCAAACATATAATAACACATATTTACTCTCTTATATAATCCCTGATACAAGCTCACAGTGATCGATACAGCCACTCACACATTCACTGGCTCTTATGTTCAGTTATTTATATATCTCAACTCTCACATGTATTGTGTTTTACATACGTACTTACTTGCACATGTAGCAATGAGAAATCCATTCACTCACCAACACACCCATGCACAGTCAACCGCCCATATAGCTGTTTCCACATGCACTCTTGAACTCATACTCCTAGTGAATCAACTGCTTACACATCTATGCACAGAGTCACGCACCTCCCAGCCACCCACACACACACTCAGCCTCCCATTCAAATACTTGGGCAACCAATCAATAACCCATATGGCCACTCTTATAGCTACTGATCAACACATGCAGCAGCTTACACAACAACAAACATACTGATGCACGAATTAAGACAGTTTAGTCACTAACCCATGTACTCAGTGAGACACATTTAATCACTCACTCATACAGTCAGTCATGCACCTACTAAATTCTTCATCCAGACACTTATACATCCACTCATTCTTCAATATGTGAAACATATTTAAACTTTACAGACACATACAATCACTGGATGTTGTGATCAGTGATGTCATCAGTGATGTCATTTGAGATGTCATCAGTGATGTCATCAGTGATGTCACTGACCATGTCATGAATGATGTAATATGTGACATCATCAGCAGTGGATTGCGGGTGCGCGATATATAGTTAGCGCTTCTAACTATATATGGAATTTCAATGGTTTTATGCGAGTAAAATAAGGTTTTGTAAATGCTAATTCCTAACTATATATGGCCTATAACCTATGGTTTTTTCATTGAATATATATATATATATATATATATATAGATATAGATATATATTACCTACTGGCGGTCGCCAGTAGGTAGTTATAGTTAGGATTTTTTTCAATGTTAAATCTCAAAATTCTATTTGGAATAACTTTGGCGCCGGTTGACGAATCTGCCTGAAAATTTCCTGAAAATGGCCTCACGGGGTTCCGGTCCTTCCCTGAAAGTTTGGGGGGGATACGTTAAGCGGGGGCCGAGATAAAAGGGGGGTCCCAAAACGCGTTTTCCCCATGTTAATTTCCATAGGGCGGTCGATTTCACTTTTAGCCCGAACGGCTGAATGGATTTCCACCAAACTTGGCAAAATTGTAGGGACTGGTAGCCCGATGTGCCTTTGCTATGTCTCAAGATATGTGCTTCAGTGGATTTTGAGAAATTAACGTCCAAAGAAATATATATATCTGTAGCCGCGCTCCGGTACGCGCACCAGTGAGCGCTCCAGGCGCGACACGCGACTTGCGCGCAGAAAGCTGATTGGCTCTCAGTTGTCTGTAAACATTCTAAACAGTCCGGAGCGGCCGCCATCTTGTCTATCGGTAAAATCTAGTCATAAGAGGTGGCAAAAACAAAGGGTGGAATTGACCATAAGGGGGCAGGGTAGACCCCCCCTGACCCCCTAGGTTTGATATGGGGGCCATTAAAGGGCCCCGCGGGGCCTCAAAAAAAATTTTTTTTTTGCGTTTTTCGCGGGGGGAGCGCCCGGTGCGCGCACCGGGAAGCGCTCCAAGGAGGGTACTATGGAAAAATAATCACTTTAAAAAATTGTATGTTTATTAATTGTTTTTTTTTATTTTATGTAAGTACCTACATGTAGGTACCAATGCAGAGACTTTCATTTAATGTACACCATCTCCTCTGTAGATATCTTGCATGTTGTTATTGTATGTTTTTGTGGTATATGGAATTCATAACATAGTCTGTCTGGAAAGGAGAAACAGATCTTTTAAGCACTCCCTGAGAATTTCTAGGGGATCATGAGTAGTCTATCCTGCTCACTTATGAAAATGAGGTGTAAAATATTCATATGAGATAATATAGTGGGAGAAAGGTAGTAACTATGAGTAAACTTACTATGTAACAGAAAAATAGTTGAACAGTATACTATAAGTCTCACTTTATATTTTAAACATTTTTGGTAATACTTTATGAATTACATATAAAAAAGAATATTGTCTGAAACAATTTGAAATTATTAAAGATAAATTTATTCCTCTGATTCTTTTTCATAATTTAATAAAATTTCTAACATAATATTGTCCGGAATTTCCTCATAATTATATGTACATGATTCCATTTCTTCCAAACATTCTATAAACTGTTCATCCAAAGAGTCATCCATGAAATCAACTTATTTTTTTTGATCTTCTGGTTTTTCCACCTTTACTTTGATAGAAGTATCATTTGCCTGATTTTCTCCTTCCATTTTCTTTCTGAAAATTGCATACAAATTAACTATATTAGTAGAGTTAGGGTACTGTATACCAGAGAAGCCTAACTCAATCCATAACTATTACAGAGAAGTCTATCTCTATCTCTAACTATTAAAGAGGGATAGCATATCACTAACAGAATATTTTTTCAGAAATTAACTTAAAGTGTACAATATACTTCCATAATTAGAACTTACCTTAGAGAAATCAGTTGAAGTTGTCAGTGAAATTTGTTTTCAAATGTACTTCTGGAAGCAGTAGTCAAAATGGCTGTGTTTCCCTCTCTTCTTTTATATATATTCTTGTACTTAACCAATCAAACGTCAGGAAATAATCGTAGAAAATGAAAGATACTTTTTAATTGGTTGTAAATTCTAACATTACAAGTGTGTTTTTGTCATGTAATTTACCTCAGGATATTTAGAGAGGCCTGTAGCCTAAATGTCTCAATGGAATTTCACCAAATTTGGGTAAATTGGAGGGACTGCTATGTAGTAGGGCCTATTCTATATTTGATGAAAGTGTCTCCAGTGGTTTTTTTGTAAATTGCTTTCCCACCTTTTTTTATCGAGCGCTTACCGGTGCGCGCTCCTTTACGCGCACCGGCAGCGTTACGGGAGTCCTCCATTTTGTGTTTCGGTACAATCGAGACACAAGATGGAGGGTAAACAATGTTCGGTATGGGTAGAAGGGGGCACTGTAGAGACTTCTTGACCCTCTAGGTTTTCTGAGGGGGGCTTAGGAGGCTCATAAACGTAAATAAAAAAAAAAAAATTTAATTTTCCACGGGGGGAGCGCTCGGTGCGCGCACCGTTCAGCGTTCCCGAAAGCGTACTTTGGTGAAAAATAGTGAAAAAAGTTAGAAAAAAATAAACGCTTTGAATGATCAGAGGTAGGGTAGCTCTGAGAAGAGCTTTTGGGTTCTGTGGTTGATTTAGGTACCTACAAGTAGGTTCCAATACACATTCTTAAATTCAGGAGGAATATTCTATTCCCCTCATCTGAGAAGTGCACTCCATCTCCTCTGTAGATGTCTTGCATGTTGTAACGCAAGTTATTATTGTATATTGAACCCATTCCATAGTCTCTCATGTAAGCAGAAACAGATTTATTTACATGTTTCCGTGCTTTCTCAAATTGTGGACCAAATTGGTTGGACCAGTTCCATTTCTGTCTTTGGCATATATTGGAATATACCAAGGCAGTGTGGGGAAAAAGTATCATCAATTGATGAAAGGTGTCCTTTAATAGCATTTCCAGACCTACCCCAGTTAATGTGCCTAGATCATTTCCACCACAGTGCACAATTATAAGGTCAGGTTCTGGCAGATGCAAAAAGGTTTTCACCAATGGTATCAATTGGTGACATTTTAATCCTCTGTGGCCAATCCACTTGATTTCCACATTTGATAAATCAAGGTTATGAAAATTTCTGCTAGCTGCATACCTTTGAGCCCAGTGGATGTAGCTATGTCCAATAATCCAAACAGAGTACATGATGTGAGAAGGTTCTGGTCCAGTCAGATGAAGTGTGGGAATGAAATGGCAGTTGGAACAGTAGGAGTTCACAAAAAAATAATTGTGGAGTTTCTCTGCTCTTGAATCACAAGCAATGATTGGTGGATTCAGATAGTTGAAAACTGAAAGTTAGGGTGCATGGTTATGTTGTGTGAAAGAAGCAATTTGAATGGTTTAAAAAAAGTCACCAAAAGCAAAAATACCCTGTATAGGCTGCTGTATTGAGAGGTCAAACATCCTTGCTGAGTTAATTTGCAACATTGTAAGATAAACTTTTGAACCTTACAGTTCAGTTAGGAGGGAGTTGCTATGGTAACAGATAGAAAGGTTTGAGAGGGGGATGGGTGTTGGTTTGAAAATAGTGAGGGAAGAGTTTTCATTGGTTGAATTAAGGCATATGTGTACAAAGATAGAGATTTTCTATGCCAGTCTTGGTTTCAGTGTATTGAGAGCACACCTTTTCCTCTGCTAAAGAAAAATTGGTGTGTGTGTCTGACACTGTTTTCAATCTCCAAAAGCATTTGTAAAGGTAAGTAATGATTCATTTAATTTAGATAGAGATTTATTTGCTCTATGGAGAATATTTGGAAGCAGATAGTTTTGTTTTAGAAGTGAAATTGTATGTTAGTATATAAGTCCTGCGCAGTGTTTCTTACATGTTATTTAAAAATCGATTTTGGGTGCAAATGAATGGTATTTTTATTTGGCCTTTTTTTATGATTGCCATGTGCAGTTGATGCATCACTTTAAACATGGGTAATAAGTGATGCACTGGTGGCGCAAGGCCTTTATAAATGAGGCCCTGACTTTGTTTGATGATATTGAGTGGTTGTACTTAGGTTCTGCGCAGTGTTTCTTACATGTTATTCAAAAATCGATTTTTGGGTGCAATTGATTGGTATATGTATTTGGCCCTTATTTATGATTGCCATGTGCAGCTGATGCATGACTTTAAACATGGGTAATAAGTGATGCACTGGTGGCGCAAGGCCTTTATAAATCAGACCCTGACTTTGTTTGATGATATTGAGTGGTTGTACTTAGGTTCTGCGCAGTGTTTCTTACATGTTATTCAAAAATCGATTTTTGGATGCAATTGATTGGTATATGTATTTGGCCCTTATTTATGATTGCCATGTGTAGCTGATGCATGACTTTAAACATGGGTAATAAGTGACGCACTGGTGGCGCAAGGCTTTCATAAATAAGGCCCTGACTTTGTTTGATGATATTGATTGGTTGTACATAGGTTCTGCGCAGTGTTTCTTACATGTTATTGAAAAATCGATTTTTGGGTGCAATTGATTGGTATATGTATTTGGCCCTTATTTATGATTGCCATGTGCAGCTGATGCATGACTTTAAACATGGGTAATAAGTGACGCACTGGTGGCGCAAGGCTTTCATAAATAAGGCCCTGACTTTGTTTGATGATATTGATTGGTTGTACATAGGTTCTGCGCAGTGTTTCTTACATGTTATTGAAAAATCGATTTTTGGGTGCAATTGATTGGTATATGTATTTGGCCCTTATTTATGATTGCCATGTGCAGCTGATGCATGACTTTAAACATGGGTAATAAGTGACGCACTGGTGGCGCAAGGCTTTCATAAATAAGGCCCTGACTTTGTTTGATGATATTGAGTGGTTGTACTTAGGTTCTGCGCAGTGTTTCTTACATGTTATTTAAAAATCGATTTTGGGTGCAAATGAATGGTATTTTTATTTGGCCTTTTTTATGATTGCCATGTGTAGCTGATGCATGACTTTAAACATGGGTAATAAGTGACGCACTGGTGGCGCAAGGCTTTCATAAATAAGGCCCTGACTTTGTTTGATGATATTGATTGGTTGTACATAGGTTCTGCGCAGTGTTTCTTACATGTTATTGAAAAATCGATTTTTGGGTGCAATTGATTGGTATATGTATTTGGCCCTTATTTATGATTGCCATGTGCAGCTGATGCATGACTTTAAACATGGGTAATAAGTGACGCACTGGTGGCGCAAGGCTTTCATAAATAAGGCCCTGACTTTGTTTGATGATATTGAGTGGTTGTACTTAGGTTCTGCGCAGTGTTTCTTACATGTTATTCAAAAATCGATTTTTGGGTGCAATTGATTGGTATATGTATTTGGCCCTTATTTATGATTGCCATGTGCAGCTGATGCATGACTTTAAACATGGGTAATAAGTGATGCACTGGTGGCGCAAGGCCTTTATAAATCAGACCCTGACTTTGTTTGATGATATTGAGTGGTTGTACTTAGGTTCTGCGCAGTGTTTCTTACATGTTATTCAAAAATCGATTTTTGGATGCAATTGATTGGTATATGTATTTGGCCCTTATTTATGATTGCCATGTGTAGCTGATGCATGACTTTAAACATGGGTAATAAGTGACGCACTGGTGGCGCAAGGCTTTCATAAATAAGGCCCTGACTTTGTTTGATGATATTGATTGGTTGTACATAGGTTCTGCGCAGTGTTTCTTACATGTTATTGAAAAATCGATTTTTGGGTGCAATTGATTGGTATATGTATTTGGCCCTTATTTATGATTGCCATGTGCAGCTGATGCATGACTTTAAACATGGGTAATAAGTGACGCACTGGTGGCGCAAGGCTTTCATAAATAAGGCCCTGACTTTGTTTGATGATATTGATTGGTTGTACATAGGTTCTGCGCAGTGTTTCTTACATGTTATTGAAAAATCGATTTTTGGGTGCAATTGATTGGTATATGTATTTGGCCCTTATTTATGATTGCCATGTGCAGCTGATGCATGACTTTAAACATGGGTAATAAGTGACGCACTGGTGGCGCAAGGCTTTCATAAATAAGGCCCTGACTTTGTTTGATGATATTGAGTGGTTGTACTTAGGTTCTGCGCAGTGTTTCTTACATGTTATTTAAAAATCGATTTTGGGTGCAAATGAATGGTATTTTTATTTGGCCTTTTTTTATGATTGCCATGTGTAGCTGATGCATGACTTTAAACATGGGTAATAAGTGACGCACTGGTGGCGCAAGGCTTTCATAAATAAGGCCCTGACTTTGTTTGATGATATTGATTGGTTGTACATAGGTTCTGCGCAGTGTTTCTTACATGTTATTGAAAAATCGATTTTTGGGTGCAATTGATTGGTATATGTATTTGGCCCTTATTTATGATTGCCATGTGCAGCTGATGCATGACTTTAAACATGGGTAATAAGTGACGCACTGGTGGCGCAAGGCTTTCATAAATAAGGCCCTGACTGTGTTTGATGATATTGAGTGGTTGTACTTAGGTTCTGCGCAGTGTTTCTTACATGTTATTTAAAAATCGATTTTGGGTGCAAATGAATGGTATTTTTATTTGGCCTTTTTTATGATTGCCATGTGCAGCTGATGCATCACTTTAAACATGGGTAATAAGTGATGCACTGGTGGCGCAAGGCCTTTATAAATCAGACCCTGACTTTGTTTGATGATATTGAGTGGTTGTACTTAGGTTCTGCGCAGTGTTTCTTACATGTGATTGAAAAATCGATTTTTGGGTGCAATTGATTGGTATATGTATTTGGCCCTTATTTATGATTGCCATGTGCAGCTGATGCATGACTTTAAACATGGGTAATAAGTGACGCACTGGTGGCGCAAGGCTTTCATAAATAAGGCCCTGACTTTGTTTGATGATATTGAGTGGTTGTACTTAGGTTCTGCGCAGTGTTTCTTACATGTTATTCAAAAATCGATTTTTGGGTGCAATTGATTGGTATATGTATTTGGCCCTTATTTATGATTGCCATGTGCAGCTGATGCATGACTTTAAACATGGGTAATAAGTGATGCACTGGTGGCGCAAGGCCTTTATAAATCAGACCCTGACTTTGTTTGATGATATTGAGTGGTTGTACTTAGGTTCTGCGCAGTGTTTCTTACATGTTATTCAAAAATCGATTTTTGGGTGCAATTGATTGGTATATGTATTTGGCCCTTATTTATGAATGCCATGTGCAGCTGATGCATCACTTTAAACATGGGTAATAAGTGACGCACTGGTGGCGCAAGGCCTTTAAAAATAAAGCCATGAGTTGCTATTGTATAAACTTAAATATGTTGCAATTTATTGTTTATATTGTTTGCTTTTTAACATTACTTTGTTGTTTGCTAATAGTGGTCTTTCATGTGTATTTTTAACAGAACAACAGATTCAAATCAACTTCTGAAAAGGAAGCAAAAATGCCTTCAAGGCAAAGAAATATCAAAAATACCATACGGAAAAGGAGAACATCAACAACAGACTTTATGGAATCCTCTTCAACAAGTACTTCAAAAAACACCAGAAAAGCTTCTGGTAAGCCAATTAAGTCTTTTCTTCGCAACATATGTCGTAGGAAAAAAAATGAAATTGCTAATGTGAATATACAGAAAAAGTCAACAAATCTAAAAAGGAAAGAGAAGCCCACAAAAAATGTTTCCATTGGACCAGGAGAGAAGAGAATGGTTAGCAATAGAAGGGTAAATGTTTTTAGGGACATTCGTAGGCGAATGTTTCGCAATAGGGTAGTTTTAAATTTGCTAAAAAATGATAAGAAAAGTAAACTAAAAGCTGCTTTTTACAAGAAAAAGAAAAGTGTAGAAAAGATTGTTGATCAGGCTTTTGAAGTTAAGAAAAAATTATTTATTTTAATAATCAATAGAATTAGGATACTTAATAAGGCAATGGATGTTTTCAAATCGAACAGTAGATGGAAAAGAATTATTAATCGGAGTAATTTTTGTGAAGTATTTTCTGGTGAATGGATGCATAGTTCAAGTTCTGAGCCTTTTTTTAATGAGGAGAGTTACTTTCAGGAAAATGATTTGGTGCATGCAGTTGACACCAGTGGTCGTGCATATGAGGTGAAAGATAGTTGTGTGATGGAAAAAGAGAAACTTGTATCTAGAGATGCAGAAGAGGTGTTAGCTGATGAAGTTTTAGGGAGACGTACTAAGGGTCCAGTGTACACATGGAAATGCAGTAGTATTTGTAGTGTGCGACAGGAATCAATTGATTTGCTTCGAAATTTCTTACGTACATATAGTAAAAAAAGTCTCAAACAAAAAATGAAGATCCTGCAAGAGTTAGATCCTTGCAGAGTGAGAGAAAGCACAGGTTTGCAAGGGCATTCACTAGCATGTCTTTCTAGAAAAGTTTGTCGGAGTGTTTTTCATCATTTTAGGATGTTAGCAGTGCATCATAATAACGTAAGGAAATTAGTGAGGAAGTTGTATTATGCAAAAAGTCCTGCACTTAAGCTTAAACAGTTAAATAGTGCTCTTTTGCATGGATCTGAAGTGGATGTGAAGACTATTTGTGAAGAAATTGAGTTTTGTTATTTTGGGAACAAAGAGGACAGTGTAGAAATAGATATAGTAATGGATGGTAATGCAGAAGATAATGGACAAATTTCAAGTATTGAAAAGTTTGATGAGGAAATTATCAAGTTTAAGGTGAAATCAAGTGAGAGGCCTAATTTAACTTGTGTGTGTTGTCGACGGACTCATTATAAAATTCAGACTAGGTTAGTTGATTTGTATGCAAAAAGTGAATTGGAAAATAATAGTGAATGGGAGGATTTTGTAAGTTATTTGTTGGTGGAGAATTCTTTTGATTTGAGTTTGGATCAGCGTATTTGCAATTATTGTTTGAAAAAATTAAATGAAAATAGAATGCCTGCAAGAGCAGTTTATAATAATCTTCAGTTGATAGATATTCCTTCTGAATTGATGGATCTAAATACTTATGAATCTATTTTGATTCAATGTGTCCATCCTTTTCAGGCTATTGTACGCATGGAGCCTAAGACAGGGAAATTGCCTCCATCAGATTTACTGAGAGGATTAAAGGGAAGAGTTGTTTATTTGCCTCTAGATGTAAAGAAAAATATTAATACAATTGGTGTAGAAAGAGTAGAAGAAGATCCTTTAGTTATTCTAGTTAATGGGGTTCCAACAAAGAGTAAGAAAATTTGGCAAGATTTAGTGGATGTTAAAAAAGTCAAGAAGGCAACGTTGTATTTAGTTAAAAACAATGAGTACTACAAAAATGTAAGTGTTGGAGTAGAGGAAACAGCTACAGAAGAAGATAGTGATTCTTCAGTTGGTCAAATTGAAAAAGTTGATGTGTCTAGAACTGAAGAAATATATGAACATTATACTGTTCATCCTTTGCATTCCAAAGAAGTAATGGGAAATGCAATTGACTTGTTTCAAATGAAAGCAGCAAAAGGAAGTCCCATTAGTGTATGGGAAGAAAGTTTGGAAGCTCGTTGTTTTCCACAATTATTACCAACAGGTTGTGGTGGACGATATGATGATCGACCAGTTCAAATTCCTGCAGCTGAATACCGGACTCTAAGATTATATGCAGAAGATCCAAGGTTTCGTCAATGCATTCCATATTTATTTCATCTACTGTTTGAAAGTGATTTGTCTGGGCTTTCTTATGCAGTTAATTATATATTAAAAAGTGGACCTCATTTGCAGAATGTTTGTGCAAGGGACTTTATGGAGAAAGTTAATCTGCAAGACAGTATTTTGGAATCTCAGCTAATCAATCTCATGGCATGTCAACCTGGAACCAACGAGTATTGGTTTTGTCGTCATGGAGAATTGAAATGTATGCTAAGAAACTTAGGAACTCCTACATGGTTCCTCACTCTTAGCTGTGCTGAGTATGCATGGGACGATTTACTTCAATTTCTACGAGAGGCAAATGAAAACATACCAAATATAGAATTGAAAACACCAGGAGAACTGTGTTCTTTAGATCCAGTGAATGTTTGCAGATATTTTAATCATAGATTTGAAGCTATGATGTCTTTTATTACCAACAAAAAAAATCCTCCCCTTGGAGAGGTTTTGGATTTCTTTTGGAGGAAGGAATATCAAGCGAGAGGTGCTCCTCATATACATATGTTGTTGTGGATTAAAGATGCACCCAAATTTGGATCAGATTCAGATGAAACAGTGATGAGTTTCATTGAAGAGTATTCAACATGTGCTGTTCCAAAATCTACTGAAGAAAACAATTTAAGGCAACAAGTTTTACGTTTTCAATCTCATCGTTGTGGAAAGTACTGTCGTCGAAAATTTAAAAACAAGGAAAAGTACTACACGAAATGTCGTTTTGCATTTCCTCGACCAGTGATTTCTAAGGGAAGAGTAAATAATTTGATGTCATCTCTACGACATACTGTGACGAGAAAATCTCCCAAAAACACATATAATTTGAAAAGAAATGAAGAATCTAAGTACATCAACGATTACAACCCAGTGATTTTGTCCATGTGGAATGCTAACATGGATATTCAGTTCGTTGCTGACAACTCTATTGCTGTGGCTCGATATGTGACATCTTACATCACCAAAAAAGAAAAGACAGAACTGAAGGAAATGTGGGAGGACATTTCACATGAAAAGAGTCTAAGCAAGAAATTATACAGTTTCAGTCTGAAGATGTTGTCGCATCGAGAAATTGGAGCATATGAATGTTCTGATCGGTTATCATCAGCAAGTCTCTATGCCAAATCAAGAACAATCATTTGGGTGAGTCTTGGTCTTGCTGCAACACGAAACCGAGTTTTGAAATCTGTACAAGAAATTGAATATTTGGCGGAAAAAGAACCAAACAGTACAGATATTTTGAAGACAAATATGTTGGATACATACTATCCAAATAGAAGTACTCACCTTGAGAACACATGTTTGTATGAAGTTCTTCAAAACTACAGTTATAAGAGGAACATCACAGAAGATATCAATAATGGAAAATATGCACTCATTGGCTATGAAGGATGTCTAGTGAAGCAGAAAAAAGGCCATTTGATTAATCATCGAAAATTGAGTTGTGAAGTTCTAGACAAAAGAGAATTTTACTATTTAGCTCTTTTGCAACTCTTTAAGCCATGGCGTACAGAAGAGGAACTACTTGGAGATTTTCTCTGTTATGAAGACTCTTTTAATGCAACTAAGGATACCATAGAATGTCCTATTTTTCTAAATTATCTGCAAATGTTGAATGAAGAAATGGAGCAAGAAACCACAATTGCTGAAGAGATAGCTAGAAACAGTTCTCAAGATAGTCAGAGTTCTACTTCATTGAGCCAGGATCCACTAGGAGGACCAATTATCCAAAATGAAGCTGCCACTGCCATGGATGAGGTGGAAAGAGCTATGGAACAAGCTCAAGAGGATGGAGTTAACTTAGAAGATTTGGTAAAGCAACTAAACATTGAGCAGAAAAAGATATATGATGAAGTCACAGAGCAGATTGAACATGGATTCAGACATGAGAAAAAAGAGTGCTCATGTATATTATTTGACCCTGTCCGACTGTATGTAAGTGGAGAAGCGGGGACAGGAAAAAGTTTTCTAATTAAAGCCGTTGCAAGTTATCTGCAGAAAAGGACTGATTCACCACTGTCTTGTGTTGTAACTGCTCCAACTGGTCTGGCAGCACATAACATTAAAGGGATTACTCTACATCGTTTATTGATGCTGCCAGTTGAACATGATAATAAATTGCATTACAACAAGCTATCTGGAGATGCGTGTTCTGAAGTTTCAAGAGTCTTGAAGAAAATGAAACTTCTTATCATAGATGAAGTAAGCATGGTCTCAAATCTAATGCTTGCTTTTGTGCATTTGAGAATGCAAGAAATTCTTAAAACAGACTATGATGTGTTATTTGGAGGAAAACACATTATTGTTTTTGGAGATCTATTGCAGTTGACTCCAGTAAAAGGACAACCAGTGTTTAAAATGCTCACGCATGAAGATACCAGGAAGTCCCTTGGAAGCATTGGAAATGTTAATATATGGCTACATTTTAAATATGCTGAACTGCTTCAAAATATGCGACAGGCCAAGGATGAAGATTATAAAAATATTCTACAAGATGTAAGAATTGGAAAAATGACTGAGAAAGGGAAAAAAGCTTTGCATAGTCGATTAATTTCAAATTTGTATGCAAATGAAAACATTCTTCCAGAGAATATTTTTAAAAAAATGACTGAGAAGAAATCTGGGATATGTTTGATGCCAACTCTGCAAGAATGTTCCATCTTCAACCAAAAAATGTTAGACTTAGAAAATGAAGAGATTGTGAAACTGGAAGCAATAGATAAAATAGAGCATATGGGTGCAACAATTGTTTTGTCAGAAAATTTGAAAACTAAATTGCATTCATTGGAGAAAAGTATTTCAAAAACAGCTGGTTTTGAAAAGACTCTGAATGTGTGTTTAAATTGTCGTATCATTTTGAGAAGGAATTTAAATGTTGAAAGCGGTCTGGTAAATGGAGCAATGGGTTATGTTGTTGATTTTGTGAATTACAGAAATAGAGATGGAATTGAATTTTTAAAAATAAAATTTGATGGCATTGAACAAGTACAACAAATAAGTCGTTGTTCTGCTAGATTTTTACTTGTAAAAGACTTATATGTTCGCCGAAAACAGTTTCCTGTTTGTTTGGCGTATGCGGTGACAATTCATAAATCTCAAGTTTTAAGTGTAGATAGTGCATTGGTGAACATTGGAAGATCTGTGTTTAAAGAGGGTATGGCATATGTGGCATTATCTCGAGTCAGAACTTTATCAGGATTGTACTTGATTGCGTGTGATGAGACAAAGATTTCTGCCGATCTAGATTGTGTTAAAGAATACAATAGGTTAAGAAGAGAGTATGCTCCACATTTGCCTCAATATCCTCTGTTTGAAAAACGTGTGGTAGGCCGAAAAAGAAGAAATGAGGATAATTGTAGTGAGGTAGTTGCAAAAAGACAAAAAGTAGAGAAAACTGTAATTGAAAACAGGAAGAAAAAGAATTGTGGAGAAAATGTTGTTGGATTTCAGTTTGAAAGTAGTTCTGGTGTCAACTGCTATGCTAATGTAGTGGTTAATGTTGTTTTTTTTCTTAAAAGTTTACAAGAACAGATTGTTGAAAATCGGGATCAAAGATTGTGTGGTTTATTGAATTCTGTGTTTCAGAAATGTAGCAGTGTTACAGCACAAATAGAAAGTGTAACAGAAATTCGAAATATTTTAGATTTGTGTTCTGGTCAAGATAAATTTTCACAGAACATTCAGCAGGATTGTCAGGAATTTTTAATGTATATGTTTGGTGTTTTGGAAGATGAAGGTGTAGATGTAGATAATCTTTTCAGTCTTTCTTATCAATGGCAGCATGACTGCCACAATTGTAGTTTATCAAGTACTACTAGAATAGACACTGAAAGATTTATATATTTGACTTTACCAGACTGTAAATCAGTGTCTTTTAAAAATCTAGTTAAAGCAGCAGATCATAATATGGTGTGTACCCAATGTAACTGTACAATGCTGTCCACATTATTTATACAAAGGTATGGGCAGTATATTATTTTAGTTTTCCAACGATGTAGACCTGAAGGAACTAAATTGACAACTTCTATCAAAATTTTTGTGGCTTCTCAGTTATCAATTTCTGGAAGGACCTTTACAACTGAAGCTATTATTTATCATGATGGATCTTCGACCACCTCAGGACATTATACATGCTACTTAAAATCTGAAAATGGATGGAGTTACTGCAATGATTCTCATTTAACTTATAAACAACGTTTGCCTTATGACTCTACAAATTCTTATCTAGTGTTTTTAAAACCAAAGTTTTAGTAAAGGGAATTGGCCTTTGAAGACGGGAATAGTTAATAAAAGTTAGTTAGTTAGTTAGTTAGTTAATCTAATATTTTAAATTATTTATCTCATGTAGATACTTTAAGTGGATCTCAAAGTAAAAAATACTGATATATCTGACACAAATTGGCCGTGAGGAAAATGTAAGATATGATGTTGTTAGATCTTTTTTCATAGGAAGTTGATGAAATCGAAGTTATAGAGCACAGCAGACTTTTTTTCACCAAAAGGACCTTCACTATCTGCAATCTCATGTAGATACTTTAAGTGGATCTCAAAGTAAAAAATACTGATATATCTGACACAAATTGGCCGTGAGGAAAGTGTAACATATGATGTTGTTAGATCTTTTTTCATAGGAAGTCGATGAAATGGAAGTTATAGAGCACAGCAGACTTTTTTCCACCAAAAGGACCTTCACTATCTGCAATTTGGTCTCACGGAAAAGTAAGTGAATCAAAGATTAGTGTACTTATATGAGATGTATGTTTGAATGGTTTTTTTTAAACACAATCTTTTAGATTGTGTTTTTTTTTCCCGCTGTTATATGATGAAGACTTTGATCTCACTAATTTAAGTGAAATTCAATATATTCTGAGAACAGCAAAAATAAATAATGTAACATATTGTAGAAGTTATTGTGTAGTTTGCATTGTGTAATTTATATTGTGTTCACATTGTCTTTCACCCTTATTTACCTCTCTTTACTAATTTACACTCTTTTTTCATCGCTGTTTCTTTAGTGCACTTCATTCACAACTTCTTAATCTAATAGGAACTGTCTGCATTTCCTCTGTTCCTTCCACCACTTTTTATCTTTTTCATATTCTCACAGTACCACTGCTTTAGTTTCCTAACCCTCTCTTTCTTTTTCTCCATTTTTTTTCTTTCGCATCCATTGTACTGTAGTTCACTTAGTTCTTCCTTTTGTCTTTCTGTGTACTTACTCTCTCACTCCTGTTTTATCCATCGTTCTATACTAACTTCATTCCTTTCATCCCTTCACTCTGTTACTTTACTTCACTCACTCTCAATCATCTTCTATTCCTCTTTTTTATTTATAGTTTCTCAATCAGACTTCTCTCCTTTTCACTCATTTTTCTTTTATTTTCTTATCTTTACTGATTTTGATTTGATATCTTACATTCTTTTAGTATCTTATTTATCTTTAGGAATTTGTTTTCTTTCTATTTCTTTTTCCTTTTTTTTTCTCTTTCTACATTACTTTCTTTCTGTTTTTGTATCCTTCACTATTGCATCATTTCTTAGTAAACTTTTGTAGATTTTTAAACCTCATGAACTGTTGCTTCTATTTTATTATATATTTTTAAGAAATTATAACGTGTTTTTTCTTTTATCTTTCATAGATACAAGTTTGCATTGATTATATGGTAAGTGTGTTTACAAAATCTTTTTTGTTATCATCTTTGGTTTTATTTTCACTATTTTTCTCTCACCCTACCTCACCCCTGTTTCCTTACTTTGCTTTTCTCACTTATTCTTTTCTTCCATGTTTACTTCCTACCACATTCAACTTCTTTCAGTACCTCTGTCTATGCACACTCCTTCACTTACCTTTTTTACTGGTTCACTTAGTTCCTTTGTGACACTCCTTCTTTTACTCTCTTTCTTCTTTCGCTGTATTATTCCCCATGTCTTACCCTTATTCACTTACATGTACCCTGTTTCACCCCTCTTTGCTTATATTCACTGCTATTTACTATCCCTCCATCACTACTATTCCTTTTCTTTCATTCCGTCACTACCTGTCATTCACATGCTTAACTGTCCTTCCTTTTACTTTCATCATCCATTTACATTCTCCCGGAACCTCTGCTTTTGTCTTCTTCCTATTTCTTCTTTTCTTTTGCTCCCTTATTCATTTTTTTTTCTCAGTTATTTCCTCTTACACTTTTTATCTGTCTTACTATCTATTACACAGTCCCTCTGTGTTCCTCCCTTTAGCTCTCTTTCTCTTAACACCACTCTCTCTGTCCCCATTTCTTATGGTCACTCCTTCATTATTTTTTTTTTCTTTTTTTTTGTTGATGCACTGACGGTGCGCGCACCCGGGCGTTTATCGGTATGCGCACCGGGAGCGCTCCAGAGTCAAATATAAAAAAAAAAGGAAAAAACTATTTTAAAATAAAAATAGTATCTTAATATACATTATAGGGTTCATTTTTAGAAAAACATACCTTTCTCAGGTAAAGACATTTGCGAAAAAATAAGCTTAGAAATTCAATAAAACGTACATAGGTATGAAGCCCTACAAAAAGTTAAAAATTAGTATTAAAAAAACCTATGAAATTCACTGAAAAAAACATAGGTTTCACACCAGTTATAGTTAGGAATTAGCATTTAAAAAACCTATGAAATTCACTGAAAAAACCATAGGTTTCACACCAGTTATAGTTAGGAATTAGCATTTAAAAAACCTATTAAATTCACTGAAAAAACCATAGGTTTCACACCAGTTATAGTTAGCTGGAAATTTTACTGATATAAAACCATTGAAATTCCCACGTTATAGTTAGTCGGACTCACTATAACTTGCGCGTGCAATGCACTGCTGATGACATCACATATTACATCACTCATGACATGGTCAGTGACATCACTCATGACATCACTGATGATACCGTCCTTGTGACAGAGTGACTGACCTCCTTTCACTGTAAAGTAACCCTTGAAACACATATTCAAAAATAGAAACTAATATTTTCAAAAAAGTGAAGATATCTATACCAGTTGCAACAACCAATTCAGTAATTCCACCATTTATATACACATCCACTCATTCATCAACAGTTCTAAATAGTCAGTCATACATATACTCACTCATCATATGTAGTGAGACACCTATACATCCGTTAACACACCGACAGTCTTCCAAAAGTTGCTCATACACATACTCACACATGCAAATAAACTATTGAACATCAATTTTTTAGCATATACAGCTATACACACTCTATCACCTTACTTCTAAAGAAACTTACACATACTTACTCTCTTAAAAAATCACTTATAGAAACACATACTTATTAAAACAAGAATTCTTTCAATCTCTCACTCTCATATATACTCACTTATATACATCAATACTCACATATACTAGATTAAAACATATGTAGTTACTGATAAAGACACTAGTAAGACAGTCATTCACTTACTAACACATACATATACACACTCATTCACCCATACAGTCCGGCACATATGCTGTCTTTAAAACACATACAAACAGTGAGTCAGTCATTTATGCATCTATGTGCTAAGTAACACTCCCACCAAATCATACAGACACTTATACTGATACTAAAAAAACATCTAATAACTCATATACACACATATGTAGCTACTCACCAACCCATGCAGCCACTTATACACAAAGTGAAACACTGATACATATATTTAAATATTTAAACATTACTTACTAATATATGTATTCACTAAGATACACTTAATAAGCCAGTTATTCAATATTTTTTTTAAAAAAAACCCATCCATTTAGACTTTTATTTAAACATTTATTCTCCCATCGACTTTTACATATACATATATAAAACATATTTATTTTTCAGAAAGACACACATTCACTGGATGGTGTCATCAGTGATGTCATGAGTGATGTCACTGACCATGTCATGAGTGATGTAATATGTGATGTCATCAGCAGTGCATTGCACGCGCAAGTTATAGTGAGTCCGACTAACTATAACGTGGGAATTTCAATGGTTTTATATCAGTAAAATTTCCAGCTAACTATAACTGGTGTGAAACCTATGGTTTTTTCAGTGAATATATATATATTCACAATTTTTGTGACGCTGGTGCGTCACAAAAATTGACGCACAGGAGGCGCAAAACTAACAGCGCAAGGCCTTCATAAATATGGTCCTGGATTTTCCCCGTGCTTCGCCGGTGCGCGTACCATGCGCTTCCCCCGCGCAAAACGAAAAAAAAAAAAAATGTAATGCCCCGCAGGACCCTATTTTAGCCCCTACATCAAATCTAGGGGGTCAGAGGGGGTCTACTCTTCCCCCTTATGGTCATTTGCCCCTTTTTTTTTCAAACCCCTTGTGTCTCGATTTTACCGAGACACAAGATGGCGGCCGCTCCAGACTGTTTAGAATGTTTACAGACACCCAAGAGCCAATCAGCTTTCTGCGCGCAAGTCGCGTGTCGCGCCAGGAGCGCACTCAAGTGCGCGCACCGGAGAGCGCCTATAGATATATATATTTTTTTGAACCTAAATGACTCAAAATTCACTGGAGCACATATCTTGAGACATAGCAAAGGCACATCGGGCTACCAGTCCCTACAATTTTGCCAAGTTTGGTGTAAATCCATTCAGCCGTTCGGGCTAAAAGTGAAATCGACCGCCCTATGGAAATTAACATGGGGAAAATGCGTTTTGGGACCCCCCTTTTATCTCGGCCCCCAAACTTTCAGGGAAGGACCGGAGCTCGACGAGGCCATTTTCAGGAAATTTTCAGGCAGATTCGTCAACCGGTGCCAAAGTTATTCCAAATAGAATTTTGAGATTTAACATTGAAAAAAATCCTAACTATAACTACCTACTGGCGACCGCCAGTAGGTAATATATATATACATATATATATATATATATATATATATATATATATATATATATATATATATATATATATATATATATATATATATATCCATCCAAACCCACGCGCAGACCTCAGCAGCGTGAAACCGACCACACCAGCGTACTTGAAATACATTTATTTCGTCAGAAATGCATTACGCGTTTCGAGGTAACACACCTCTTAATCATATGCACAGCATTGAGGGTGGGTTCGTTAGTTCTTTAAAACGTAGCTTAAACATTGAAGTAGGACCAATGTCAATTTGCTTAAAGAGGCAGTCTGTTTTAAACATTTTCAAATACAGTGTAGGGTTAAGTTTGATAGTACTTATATTATTCTTTTAGCTATATAATACTTGAGTCTCACTGTAATTGCATCCAGGTTCATCTTAACTCGCTGTACGCCTTCATTATTAGGTATTTGGACTTCATGTCCCACAATGCCTCTTGTCGGTACTCCGATTTTACAGCTTACTTCAATGTGGATTTTGGCAGACTTTCACAGCATTTCTCCAACACCTTCACAGGCCTTTCTCAGGTACAGTACCATTTTGCAGCTATATGTGATGGTCAGAGATACTGTGGAAAAGATTGCAACCAACCATATATAAAACAGTCCACTTCCTCCCTTAACACTGGACCTTCCGACTGTGGTGCATTCCAGGGGCGGAGGTCGCCCTGTCTTAATTGTTTTCCACAAAAACACAGCGGCAGCTGTGTATATGCACTCCCATCCAGCGTATTATAAATCCACAAAAACAGTGCGTGTGCTTCAATTCGATTTATTTATCCATAGCGTTCCAGCATGTAATCACGGCAATAACGGAACAAAAACCCAACGCGTTTCGGCGAGTAAACCTCTCGCCTTGCTCACGGGTAATTCAAATGTGAAAAACAACCAATTAAATAAAGTTAAAGTTTTGCAAAAAAGTGCTCATGTGGTCAGTGGTAACGGTATGAACATAAACAAAGGACACAGGTAGCGGTCACTTTGGCAGACATCTTGAACTGGTACTATAACAGTGTGCTCAAAATCAAAACATGTTCATAGTTATGAACGATATAAATCTTTACAATACAGTGCTATGGTAAACTGAGCATCTTCAAACGTATTCTGTACAAATCAATGCCCAGTGGCTAAATTCAGATGGCAAACGTGCCGCTGTTACTGTCCCCTTGAAAGGTTTGCTGCATAACCATCTTGGTGCAGTCAAATACCAGTCAGAATTAGAGAGGCTGAAACTTAATACATGATCCAAGTGGACCTGAAAATCATAATCTGCTTGTATGATATAATCATTACATACATTGCATAATGTTGAAATACATGGTTATTCGGTTACAGTGCCAAGTGGTCCAATATTGCCTCAACTAGTCAATTCACACATAAGTAAATCAAACAAAGGAAAGAAAATAGCTGATGGGTAAGGGTGAACCTGGCTACCCTCATCTTAGTGTTCCCATCACTTCATCCCCAGTGGGAAATTCAACACCTGTTCAGTTCAGGTGACAAATCCTCTTGATCCTGTATGATAGCGGGAAAAAGAACAGATATACAGCCTGTCAGCTTATATAAAGTCTCGGGTTATGCATATTATTATTCAGGTTTATGTTCAAATTTTGCTTATAAAATACTAGTGCTGTAATGATGTCAAAGTGATAAACAGTTAAAATGTTGTTGTTTGGCAGGATTCTACGGACACATTTTGAAAATTTTCATGTTATTTACAGATTACAGTATTTTTAAAAGAAACACAAGAACCAAGGCCTGGGGAACCCCAGGGGGGGAAAACCCCAGGGGGGGAAAAACATATACTTGTAGTCTATATGGCTGAGATACCCGCCACCCCCTCTCAACACAATCCCCAAAGGAGGGAAACCGGAAACAGTTCTTGAAGTTTTTGGAAGAGGGAGGGAGTAACCCTCCCGGCCGTATTTATTAAAACAAAATTAAAACATTAAATCAACATTTTATATTATGTACAATTTCATTACCACATTGCGATGTTTGGCTAACCTTAACAGATTCTCTAATACAGAGGTTCTCCTAGCCGAACTAACATCCTACACACATTTACTTGAAATTATGAAATTGTACATCCTAACGTTTAAGGGCCAACGGCAAGGTCGTAACCGGTGTCAAGATCCCTAACCAAAAATACCCCCCCCCACTTGTGAGGGGCGACAGCACTGAGGCGTACCTCAAGTGCAACTACCAATTTCCCTTTGACTTGACGGGGGCACCAATAAAACTCGACGCCACTTAAAGGTCGTTCGAGGACTCGTGTGAGGTATCTAGAAGGTAGCGTAGACCCCCCCCCCCAAAAACCCCGCACAACTTACCACATCTGCCGTCGCAGACGTCACTGGCCCCGGGAAATTCCCCAGGAGGGGGCTGTAACCCCTCCTACACAGGAAGGGGCCTTGACCGCCTTTCCTTTTCTTTCGGCGACCCATCCTTAGAAGGGACCGCCTCCCCGTTGAGGGGCCAATGGCCACCTCTCCCGAGCGCTCCCATCCGTGTTGGGTGACGCCCACTCATAGGGATCTTCCAATTAGTGCTCACCGATCATGACCTTACCGCCCGACCAAAATAAATACGACAATGCTAACTAAATGACTAAACTAAAATTACAGTAGCAACTATGCCTTCATTAAAAGCATGCTACCAATGAACACTAAAGCAGAATTTCTTTATTTGCAAAACGTAACACAAATCGACATTCTTTATTGCATACTCAAAATCATCACGAATAATACCACAACCTGTAAAGGAAAATCAGAGTTATCCATCAACTTTATTCAAAACCACTTGCTGTCATCAGGGGCTGGTGGGTGGGTCAAAATTGGCTCTTCGTTCCGTCTCGAGCTCACGTGCAGCGAGGAGGTGCAGCTTCAGAGCACAGGAACAAGAGGATGCCTTCCGGTCTTGCGTCCCCTTTTATCCGTCTTCAGGGCGGGCGTAAACCCGCCCCTGCCTGCCCCGAGGGCGTGGCCAGCTGCGTCAGTGTCTAGGCCAACCCACTCTAGGGCGGGAAAAAGCGCGCCCCGGCTACGCCGCTTCGGGCATACCAGCCGAGACACGCCTCCCGCCCAAGATGGCTTCCCGGGGGGATCGTGGTACTCTGCCATACGTGCGGGGGGACCGAGTGGTCGCCCCTTTCCATATGGCTGAGATACCCGCCACCCCCTCTCAACACAATCCCCAAAGGAGGGAAACCGGAAACAGTTCTTGAAGTTTTTGGAAGAGGGAGGGAGTAACCCTCCCGGCCGTATTTATTAAAACAAAATTAAAACATTAAATCAACATTTTATATTATGTACAATTTCATTACCACATTGCGATGTTTGGCTAACCTTAACAGATTCTCTAATACAGAGGTTCTCCTAGCCGAACTAACATCCTACACACATTTACTTGAAATTATGAAATTGTACATCCTAACGTTTAAGGGCCAACGGCAAGGTCGTAACCGGTGTCAAGATCCCTAACCAAAAATACCCCCCCCACTTGTGAGGGGCGACAGCACTGAGGCGTACCTCAAGTGCAACTACCAATTTCCCTTTGACTTGACGGGGGCACCAATAAAACTCGACGCCACTTAAAGGTCGTTCGAGGACTCGTGTGAGGTATCTAGAAGGTAGCGTAGACCCCCCCCAAAAACCCCGCACAACTTACCACATCTGCCGTCGCAGACGTCACTGGCCCCGGGAAATTCCCCAGGAGGGGGCTGTAACCCCTCCTACACAGGAAGGGGCCTTGACCGCCTTTCCTTTTCTTTCGGCGACCCATCCTTAGAAGGGACCGCCTCCCCGTTGAGGGGCCAATGGCCACCTCTCCCGAGCGCTCCCATCCGTGTTGGGTGACGCCCACTCATAGGGATCTTCCAATTAGTGCTCACCGATCATGACCTTACCGCCACAGGCCGGATAGTTGACCGGCTATCCGGACCCCCCACAAAGCTCCTACCTAAAGGTCATGTTTTAACGTTTTTAACCATGCTAAAAAGTCTCCTATGAGTAACTCATTCCCCACCCGAGACAAATGCACACCATCCCCCAAATACATACTGTCATCATTAATACAGCCATGCGAAATAGAATGCAATGTCCTGGAACGGAACAACCTACTCACTTTGTTATTAAGCTTTCTAACAGAATGATTCAAAGCAGAAATAGAAATAGCCCCTCGCCATACCTTTCGTGGGATCATATGGGACCACGCAATTATGCACCCCGGAACTCTCCTCGCCAACCACCTTACAGTGGAAAGCATTGCCTCCAGGAGAAGTCGTCTACCGGTGGTGACTAAATCATTGCCCCCTAGATGTACTATGACTATAGACGGCGGTGACCTCGTCCGCCCTAACAAACCCTCGAAAAATGTTTGAAACTGGTCAATACAGAGACCGCCCCTTCCGTAGAAGGACACCCTGTACCCGTATTCCCCAGCTACGTGAATCATGTCACCTGCTTTGAATACGTCCGCGGCACGCCTCACGTATGAGTGGCCCACGACCCACACCTCCTTTGTCACAGCCGGTGATGTCTGACCGCTGGCCCGGTGTTGGGTCGACTGCATAGTCCGCCCCGCCTCGTAGGCTTGCGCAACTGAAAATCAAACAAAAACAAGAGGCGTGAGTACATCATTACAGCTTCACAACATGTGCAACCGCACATACCTCTTATAACAATTGGAGGACCAACGCCCCACACGTTTTACTTGTTCAACATTAAGACCCCTAGCTGTAGCTTCTGTACCAGCCCCTATCCGAAAGGAATGGGTCCCAAACTCGCCCGGGTTCAAGCCCGCAGCGGCAATTGACATCGCAAGCACCCGCTGAAACTGAAATTTCGTCAGTGGGGTGGCGTCCGCGTGTCTCAACAAGGTCCCCCCCCATGATGCCACCCTTCGTGCTAGGTAATCATCTAAACACTTTACCGGACACATGGAGGACCCGGGAATCCTGCGTATGATTATGCAGTCACCCATCCCACCCTGATCGGTCTTGGACCTGACAAAGGAGACACTCATTGTCTCTCCTCTGATCTGAACGTGTTCCTGGCACAAACCCCCTGTCACATCCTGTTTGTTCCTTGCCACTAGTTCACTCACCCGCATCGCCCCATGAAATGCCAGCGTAAAAGCGGCTCGGAACAACACTGTCTCAAACTGAGATGAACATGTGGAAGGGAGTGTGGCCAACAACTGGGCCAACCTATCCAAACCTATCGGGCGCCTCTCATCTACTCTGCGACCCTCAAGGCGTTGCCACCCACGCAGCGCTTTCTGTACCACGAAAGACGCTGTCGGGTCCTGGATACCATGAGCCCTGGCAACAAAGGAAATGGCAGCACGATGCCTCTGGGCCGTAGCCACTGATTTCCCAGCCCTACGTAAGGACATCAGAAAATTCACTACCCATTCCTCGTGGCCCCAAAGCCCCTCTCTATCGGTCCCCAAAAAGGCTAAATAGGACCGAAACGCCCCTTCATATGCCTTCCTCGTCCTTGGTGCTAGACTCTCTCCCACGAGGTGACGAAGTTCGGGGCACCGAGAGACCAGAGAGCTTCGGGAAAGGGTGCCGGCTCTGGGTCCGCTGTGGGAAGGAAACCCGAGAAAGCCTGCATATGAAAACGAGACAGTGCATCAGCCGCCTGATTCATTACCCCCGGGACATGTTTTGCTCTGAATAGCACATTCAGTTGCATACATAGTAACACAATTTCTTTGAGCAGTCTTAAAATCAGTTTACATCGTGCAGCCTGGCTATTGATGCACTCGACCACGGTCATATTGTCAGACCAAAATATCACAGAGTGATCTTTGAACCCTTCTGGCCAGGTTCTCAGGGCCACCAAAATGGGGAAAAGTTCAAGGAAAGCAATATTACTTGTCAGACCATTGTCATGCCACCATGTCGGCCACCTTTGTGCCGACCATTTTGTGCCGAAGATGGCACCAAAACCTATGCTACCTGCTGAATCTGTCCATAGCCCCAGCTCTTCCGAGGACACGGCTGGTTTGTTCCAGACGACTCGACCATTAAAGTCCGCCAGGAATGCTAGCCAAATGCGCATGTCCTGGCGGACCTCAGCCGATAGTCTCGTGCGATGATGGCCCTCCTTTAAGCCGACCATAGCTTGGGCAATTGAACGGGAGAAGGGGCGGGCCATTGGTATAACCCTCAGGGCAAAATTTAACTGTCCCACCAACTGCTGTAATTGATGCAGCGTAACTTTAGATCCATTTATACACACTCGCAGGGCTGCCCTGAACTTCAACACTTTGTCAGCTGGCAAACGAAAACAACCCTCACTGGAGTCTAACTCGATCCCCAGAAACTCGAGGCAAGTCGCAGGACCCACCGTCTTACCTGGTGCCAATGGCACACCAAACTGCTTCATTAACATACAAAATTCGGCCAAGGCCCGGCCACATTCAAGATCCCCGGCTGCCCCAAGGAACAGAAAATCATCAAGGTAATGCATTACATGTTGGAAACCCGTCTTCTTTGTGAAGACCCATTGTAGAAAACTACTGAATTTCTCGAAATAGGCACAAGATATAGAGCACCCCATCGGCATACACCTATCCATGTAATAATAACCCTGAAACATGAAACCCAGGAGACGCTGGTCGTCTGGGTGTACCGGGAGCAATCGGAACGCTGATTCGATATCTGACTTCGCCATCAGCGCCCCGGGCCCCAGGCGATTCAAAATGGCTACGGCCTCATCGAAGGATGCGTACCGCACCGAACATACTTCCGGATCTATTGCATCGTTTACAGAAAAACCACGTGGAGCTGATAAATTGTGAATCAATCGGAACTCACCCGGGTCCTTCTTGGGGACCACCCCTAAAGGAGAACAAACAAAATCCTGCACCGGGGGTACACTAAACGGGCCGGCGACCCGACCTCGAGTAACCTCTTTCCGGATCTTATCTTGTACCACGGTCGTATGCTGCAGGACCGACAGTTGATTTTTACACTTCTCCACACCCTGAAAGTCCCCTACCGGGATGCGGAAACCATACGAAAATCCGTTCCGCAGCACCCCAGCAGAAGCACGATCCGGGTATTCACTGAGCCAGGGAATCATCGCCAAGGTATCAATCGGGGTAAGTAAAGGCGCCCCTCGGACTATGTTAGACCTGTTTGGCGCCTCCTCTCCCCCCGTTATCACCCGTTTTGGCTCTGCACGTGGACTCAGGATGGGGCGACCCGCACCCACTACATTCATGTTTAAATTTACACGATCCCTGGGGCCTAGTACATTTACCTCTGTTGAAATTAAAGCATAACCCCTTTTTTCCTGTATTGCCGGAAGGCCTCGAGTAATCGTCGGTACCCGTACCTGAACGAAAGGGCGTCCCCCCATATTGGCGGGAGGATTCGCCAACATTACTTCCTACCAATGGCATTTTCAACATTCCTGTCTCCTTCATTTTATCCCATGTCAAAGAATCGTAACAATCCCAGGTTAAGCTTTTATTATGCTCTTTCGCCTTTCTAAAAAGATTATCGTAGCAAAACCAATCGTTACCCTGGTATGATGTCGAGTACCCCATGATTCGCGACTGATAGGTCGGCAACTCGGCAAGCAACTCGGGCCTACGTTCCCCCAAGATCGACGTAAAGATTCCCCATGCATTGCCCCAATTGCCAATATTTTCATTCACTTTAAAGGCGGCCATTTTTGCGCGCCAAACACTCGGATGCATGAGGTCTTTCTGGCCCTTAACATGCTCCACCTCATAATGATCAACAAGCAACGAGAAGATGTTCACATATTCCCCCGCCCAAATCTTCTCTTTAATTGCCAAAGGCACATGTTGACCCAACCTTTCTCTACGAGAGGGTGCTGACTCATCCCTCGCAATCGGCAATGGCCGCTTACCTGCACCGGACGCTGCCTCTGCGGTCGTAATCGTCCCTTGTGGCTTGTCAATTACTGCAGCCGGCGCGGACACCTTGGCTGCCTCCCGTTTCTCACACAGTTGCTTCATCAGCGCCTGCGCATCGACAGCCGTGGCGCCCTCACTACCTTCGCCCAACCACGCTGCAAGTTGTGCTGCCAGCTCGGGCGGCATATCCTCATTGGACACCGGGGTGACCACCACGGGAATCGGATTCCCCTCCACGGGTACTGGGGTTGGCGCTTCAAGCGGGGTACAGGGAACCGGGACGTCTCCCCCAGCTGGCCCCCTTCTTGGCCTCTTGGCTCTCCCTCCTGAGGCTGCTCCAGCCGAAGGACGTTCCGGCCCCCCTTCCCCCTCTCTCTCCGCCACCCGCTTCTTCAGCTCGGTCATCTCCTTCATGAGGACCCGAAGCATCTGTTCAGTCGTCATTCTCTTTCCGCCTTTCTTGGGCATTTCTCCGACAGAGTATCTGCAAGACAAAAAGAAGGATTACAACGCTCAAAATTGGCTCTTCGTTCCGTCTCGAGCTCACGTGCAGCGAGGAGGTGCAGCTTCAGAGCACAGGAACAAGAGGATGCCTTCCGGTCTTGCGTCCCCTTTTATCCGTCTTCAGGGCGGGCGTAAACCCGCCCCTGCCTGCCCCGAGGGCGTGGCCAGCCGCGTCAGTGTCTAGGCCAACCCACTCTAGGGCGGGAAAAAGCGCGCCCCGGCTACGCCGCTTCGGGCATACCAGCCGAGACACGCCTCCCGCCCAAGATGGCTTCCCGGGGGGATCGTGGTACTCTGCCATACGTGCGGGGGGACCGAGTGGTCGCCCCTTTCCATCTGATTATTCTCCCAAATGCCAGACCATCTCTTCCTCCGAATTCAGACCCCCCGGAATCAGGCTATCTAGGTCAATGATATACCTGTTCTCCAGCTGACGTAGCTTTCGAATCTTGTCTCCCCCTCTTTTCATTTGTGGTAATTTGTCCACCACAAAGAATTTTAGAAGGTTACGATTTCCTCCATGAAATTCCTCGAAATGTCGAGCAACCGGGGAATTCTGTTCTTTATTTTGAATTGCCCTCATATGTTGCAGGATCCGAGTCTTTGCGGGAAACATGGTACTGCCTACGTATTTCTTCGGGCAGGGGCACATGAGGACATAGACGCAATATTCTGACATGCAGGTTAGATGTTTCTCAATCGTTCTTTCTTTGTCCTCTACAGGGAAATACACTTTCTTCACATTTGTACTATACTTGCAGGCTTTGCATTTCATGCAAGTATAGAAACCCTGGATCTTGGAGGTGTTAGGTTTCATCATACTCACCTCATTACAGCTCACCTTACTTCTGAGTGTGTCTGATCTGCGGTAGGTGCTACTGGGTCTCTCTTTGAGGATATCATTTAGGGTGGGTTCGGTCCTAAGGACTTTCCAATGTTTTTGCAAGCTTTTTTGTACCCTCCATGACTTGGAGTGAAACGTGGAAATGAACCTGATTGTTTCATTTTCCCCGTTCTTCCTATCCTGTTCTGGTGTCAAGAGGGATAGATGACTGACTTTCCTAGCCTTTTCATACGCACACTCTATGGTGTCTTGTTTGTAGCCTCTTTCAATGAATCGTTTTTTCATGCACTCCCCTTCTATTTCAAAGTCAGAGTCCCTACTACAATTCCTCCGAGCCCGGAGGAATTCTCCGTATGGTATGCTTTCAATCAGGGCCCTTGGGTGGCTGCTTTCTGCATGGAGTAGGGTGTTTCCTGCGGTCTTTTTGCGGAATAGTTTCATAACAAGTTTCCCTGCAGCCACCTCCACATTAAGATCTAAAAAGACTGCCCCAGATGTGCTGATATTGCCCTCCAAGGTCAGATTGAGATCATTTCTGTTGAGTTCCTCAATAAATGATTCGGCGATGTTCTTTGGACCTTCCCAGATGATAAATAGGTCATCTATGTATCGCAGCCATAGTTTCACATGGCTGCGATACAGATGGTTGGTCCTGGCAACTTGCTGCTCCCAGCCTGCCATAAAAAGATTAGCAAAACTGGGAGCAAAACAAGTTCCCATCGCCGTCCCTTGGCACTGACGATAGTACCTGTCATTGAACACAAAATAATTGTGTTCCAGACAGAACGCCATCATTGTGATGATCATATTTGTGTGTTCCAAATAAGAGATCGATCTTCTCTTAAGGAACATACGGCAGGCCTCAACACCATTACTGTGTTTTATAGACGTGTATAGACTACACACGTCCAATGTAATGAACAGATAGTTCTCATTCCAGACAAAATCTTTTAGTTTAGTGATAAAGTCCCTACTGTCTTTGAGGTAAGATGGGGTTTCTTCCACAAAGGGGCGTAGGAAGTGGTCGATATACCTGGATGTATTTTCCAAAAGGGAACCAATTGAAGAGACAATTGGTCTCCCTGGAGGATGTTTGGTATCTTTGTGCAGTTTGGGTAACAGGTATAACACTGCTATCTTAGGATTGCGGTTCAGGAGAAATGAATACTCATTCCATTCAATCAGCCCTTCATCTTTCCAACCCTTCAACATTGCAAAGTATATAGTGTTAGTTTCTTCAATTTTTCCCAAAGATGAAACCTCATAGCAGTCTGCACAGTTCAATTGCCGCATACCTTCAGCAACATAATCATTAACATCCAAAACCACCACATTACCCCCCTTATCGGATTGTCTTATCACAATAGAAGAATCATCGCGCAGTGCTTTTATGGCAATACGTTCACATTTGGTCAGATTGTCTCCTGACCAATGTTTTTGTTTTGCCAGTTGTTTAAAGTCAGCAACCATAAGGGATTCAAAAGTGTTAATACCACATGTAGGCAGGGAGGGATTAAATGTAGATTTTGGTCTAAAGGGGTTGGGACAGTTTAAGTTTGTTTTAAAACCCAACGATTTGGCATCAGAAAATTCACTAATGGGTGTACCCATTTCTAAGTTTTTCAAAGTGATCAATGCCTCTACTTCAATTATGCTTTCACTGGCTGGTTTAGTGTTGGGTGGGGTAGAAGCAGTGTTCTTTACTTTAAGCTTATTCCACTTATGTAGTCTTAATTTTCTAGTGAATTTAAAAAGGTCAATACGTTCTTGTGAGTAACAGAAATTAGATGTAGGACAAAAGGAAAGGCCAAATTGCAGTACCTCATGCTCACTCTTGAATAGCGAGCGTGATGACAAATTTATCACATTCTGTTGGTTCATTTTCCTCTTCTTTTTTGGCCCCGTGTTTCCACTCCCATAGGGGCTGTGTTTCCTCTTGCCGCTTCCGCCCCGCCCCGCCTGGTTTTTGGTTGGGCTTGTTGTCGTGTTCTTCTTGACTTCCTCTGCCTTTGCCTTTTCCTCTGAATCCTCGGCCCCTTCCTCGGCCCCGGTCTATTTGCCAATTCTGTTGTTGTTGGGTTTGGTTCATGCGTTTGAATTCCTCCCAAAAATTTGACGACTTGGTCGGATCTTTTGTCATATTTTCAGTCGATCCTGATGCCTGTTCCTCCACAGACACGTCGCTCTCTACTACTTCCTCTCCAGATTCAGCTTCCATTTGGGTTTTGTCAATGTTGGCTTGTATTCCTTTGCGTACCATATGATCATATTTCTTGCTGAATGTGAATACTCTTCCGGAGCTGTAGTCAATTTGATCCCTTAGGAATTTGCGTTCCTTTTTAGCTATTATTTCGTCTTCATGTTTACTGATTCTTTTATTGATTTCCTCCATTTTTTTAGTAAAGGTCTCTGTTGTTTCCTCCTTGGAGATCTCCTCCTTTAGTTCTGCTATTTTCTTTAGTAGTACAAGTCTATCCTTCCATGCATGTTTTATTAGGATAGATAACATCCTGTTATATATATTACCTACTGGCTGTCGCCAGTAGGTATATATAGTTAGGATTATTTGTCTATGGAACTTTTGAAAATTCTATGTCTAATAACTTTAGCGTTTGTGGACGGAATCGGCTGAAATTTTCAGGAAAATGGCACATTGTTTCGTCAAGGGGGGGCCGAGAAAAAAGGGGGGTCCCAAAACGCGTTTTTCCCATGTTAATTTCCATAGGGCCTTTGGCCTCACTTTTAGCTCGAACGGCTGAATGGATTTGCACGAAACTTGGCAAAATTGTAGGGACTGTTAGCCCGATGTGCCTTTGCTAGGTCTCAATATATGTGCTCCAGTGGATTTTGAGAAATTAACGTTCAAAACAAGATATATATCTGTAACAGCGCTCCGGGCTGCGCTCCGGTCCGCTTACTTTTCGCGAAACGGAACTTTGCGCGCAGAAAGCTGATTGGCTCTCCGGTGTCTGTCAACATTCTAAACAGTCCGGAGCGGCCGCCATCTTATCTCTCGGTAGGATCGAGAGAGAAGAAGAGGTGAAAAACGAAGGGGGAATTTAATGAAAGGGGGCAAGGTATACCTCTCTTGACCCCCTAGGAATGATGTTGGGGTTATTAAAGGGTCCCGTGGGGAAAATAAAAAAATATATATTTTTCACGGTAGAAGCGCTTCCCGGGCCGCGAACTGGGCCGCAAACTGGTAGCGAAACGGGAATTCGCCATTTTGTGTTTCGTTTTAATTAAATTACTAGGTATAAGGGGGTGCGGGAGACGTATCCTGACCCCTTATGTTTTCTGAGGGTGGCTGAGGAGGCTCATATATGTTGATACATGTCTTCCAGCTGCTGTGCGTGAGCTTTTTTTTTTTTTTTTTTGCTGCGTGACGTCTGTTAACGTTCGATTCGATGGAAATCAGGAAGTGTTGACCACCATTTTGTCACTGCGAGTAAATATTTTGTTATAAATGAATCCTTATTGATAAACATTGTCTGCGCCATCTTGCCTTTTTGTCCAATGCCACAATTTTGTCGTGCACGGCAGCCATTTTAGATGCCTTGACCAGATCCACTCTCTGCACGCCGTCGATTCTCAGCACGGCTCCCCACCCTCGCAAGCATCTCCCCCACGCACTGGTCACCCCCGCTCTCTCTCTCATGCATGGGCCATATACTTCCCCCCATCTGCGCTGCTCTTCCCTGAGAATCACACCCTGTGCACGCCCGACACCTCCCTTTCACCCTATTCACTACCGCACCCTCTGACACTCCTCTTCCTCTGTGTCCGATTGTCCAGGCCGGACCCAGGCTATCACCTAGCCCTGCGGATGTAGTTTATGGCCCCAGCTGTAGAGAATCCAGACATACCAATCCTCCCGATTCAGGCGTGAGACTACTGATTTCAGTGCTAGTCTTCCGCCTCCCGATTCCTGCAAGGAAAAACCCGGGGGCATATTACCAACAACTAGCGATAATTTTTGTCCCTAACTTGTTTAGAGACAAAAATTATCACCGCACATCGGCGAATTTTATCGCAGATAAACCTTGCTATTAGCAAAGTTTATCGCAAATGCGATAAAAAACGGCCGCAATGCATGAATATCGCTGAAAAGTCCGCGATATTCATGCATTATCCAGCAAATGCTCTTAGCCATGTTATCCACCTTCCATTGGATAACATGGCTAAAAACTGCTCAGGGCAGGTGTTAGCTTTTGGAGATATTCGCGCTTAGCGCGAATATCTCTAAAAGTTGGTAATAGGAGATAGCGATGGTTAGGGACTGTTTCCAGTCGCTAACATCTTGGCACGCCCACTTTGCATGTCATTAGTGATAAATATCACTGACATGCAAAGCGGGGCCCAATGAATCCTTATTGATAAACATTGTCTGCGCCATCTTGCCTTTTTGTCCAATGCCACAATTTTGTCGTGCACGGCAGTCATTTTAGATGCCTTGACCAGACCCTCTCTCTGCACGCCGTCGATTCTCAGCACGGTTCCCCACCCTCGCAAGCATCTCCCCCACGCACTGGTCACCCCCGCTCTCTCTCTCAGTGATGTCATCAGTGATGTCATTTGAGATGTCATCAGTGATGTCACTAACCATGTCATGAATGATGTAATATGTGACATCATCAGCAGTGGATTGCGGGTGCGCGATATATAGTTAGCACATCTAACTATATATGGAATTTCAATGGTTTTATGCGAGTAAAATAAGGTTTTGTAAATGCAAATTCCTAACTATATATGTTCTATAACCAATGGTTTTTTCATTGAATTTTCAAGGTTTTGTAAATGCAAATTCCTAACTATATATGGACTATAACCTATGGTTTTTTCTGTGAATATATATATATATATATATAGATATATATTATTTTTTTGTAGATCTTCTAAATGTGCTATTGCTTAAAGCCTCTTGTACATATGCTTATGTTACAGTTGGGATCTTATGAGCATTATTATGGATTGTGAGAAGTTGGCCTGATATATGATGTTTCTAATTCTGGAACCACCTTGTATCAGTCCAAACAATCCCTTATGGTGTCTGGTTGTAAGTCAACCTTATAGACAAGCTATCCTAGTGGTAGCATGGAGTAAGCAGCCTTAAAGGCTAAACTCAAGAGGTCGTGTTAAGCGAGCTGTTTTACCAATTACAATCCTACAATCAAATGAAAGGACACCACGCAAGTATATATTATAAAAATATATGTGTTTATTACTAAAATAATCCCCAGTACTCTTTATGAGCAAAGGGGCACAAGTGTTAAATCAAAAGCACAGTATAACATATGAAAGTTGCACAATTATGGATGAGGACGGGTGGCCACTCAAACCATATATTAAGAAAGTGGTATAAGAGATACCAATCGAACAGTGGTTAGGCCGAGGGCCTAGGGAATCGCTGGGAGCAGTCGGGACTAGCAATGCTGAAGTCGGGAAAAGCCCGCGGGATTCGGGTGCAGTGCTTAAAGCACACGCATGCTCTAATGCAAAGTCAATGGTGCGTAAAAATTACACAAATAGAGTTTAAGGATACTTCAGCTGAACCGAGAAGGACAAAACTTTAGACAACGACCCTAGAGGTGTGTACCAGTGTGGGAACACCGGCGTTGCTGAGTTACCTCACCCACAGGAAGCGGGTGCATAGGGTCGAAGTGGCGTCGGGTTTCGTCACGCAGGTTGTTGGTGCTTGAAGCTGAAGATGCTGCAGGCGATGTGAAGGAGAAGTGTCCGGTGTGATCCAAGGGTGGATCAGAGTAGAAAAGTACCTGAAAGCAGAGGGGACAGAGTCTGGGTCACTCAGCAGTGACCAGGGTGGAACCAGGACGGAACCAGGCAATGTCGGGCGCAATCAGGTGGTTGTCGAGGAGCTTCTCTCCGCTGCCACGTGGGCTCTGGGGCATCTGGGACGTCCAAGAGTGGGTCACGAGCTGTCCCACGCAGGTTCTCACCGGCGGCGCTTTCGGCTTCAAGGTCGGAGCAAACAACACTTGGCAAGAGCAATCCACGCAGGACTGGAAGATTGCTTCTCACTCGGACCAGGAGGGTCATAGCGGGTGCTCCTTTTCAGAGGAGCGGGTGGAAGTCTGGAGCAACCAGAATCACAAGTCGTATTTAGGTTTTCGCCAGCACAGGGGCCACAAGCCAGCTTGCAAGTGACCGGGCCAACGCGTCGAGCCAAAGAAAGCAGAAGGGCCCCACGCAGCACTCATCAAGTGTAGAGGGGTGAGCTTCGGTGCAAAATTGGCTCAGGGTTGGGGCTTCTCAAACCCCGGTGTACAGCTTCAGGGGTCACTCGTGGGCTGCACAGTCAGTGTCTCGTGGTCTTTTCAAGATGTCGTGCCCCACACTTTCGGTCGCCTCCACGGGTCTCAGCTCTGCAGGGACTGTGGATCGGGCTGTAAGAAGGCAGGCAAGCTTGATCTCGTCGATCTCTGTCGCTCGAGTTCAGCGGGAACTGCAACAAAGCAGACGTTGAGGTGCTGGATTGTGCCTGTTTGCACAGGGTGGTCACTCCTTGACCACAAGGGAGATTCTTCAGTCTTCTACATTGAGTAGGATGTCGAAGGGTCCAGAGTTTTGTTTCAAATGTTTCATCAGGATAATCTGAGTGCATTGGCACTGCTCCCATTCTTATACCAATCGAGGGGGCTGGATTACCTGCTAGGTCCCCTCCTATGGGTGGGACCCAGGAAGGGGGTGGATACGCCGTGCTGGGACAGGGGCTGGTGTGCCCCAGAACCGGTTTGACCGGATTATGCAAGGGGCAGCCTTGTGCTCCCCAGGCAGTGTCTGGTTTCTTTCAAACCTCCCTGCTACAATCCACTATCTCCTGTCTGGGTTGGTGTAACACCTCCCTGCGACAGGAAAGCCTTTGTCCAGGCCTCCTCTGCTGAGTTTCGGTCAGCAGCAGGAGGTCAGACTTGTGTCTGTGGCAGAAGCATCCATTTTGTGGATCTGAGGCTCTTTTAAAAATCAACCGCGTTTCAGTAAAGTAACATGTCTTCTCCCTCTAGAGGGGTGGAATGCTATCACTGTCAACAGGACTGTTGAGGGGATAGTATTCCAAATCGTATGACACCTTACACGTCATGTTTTGATAAAGCCAAACCAAAGTTGCTATATAACCGCGAGGATTATAATGCACTTAATAGTATATGGTTTTGCATTATCCTGGAACAGCTTAGGGAGTTGTTCCCGACAGCTGCAGACAGGCTCAGCTCATGCTAGAGCTCCATCTCACATTAAACCACGCACTCTGCCTTCAGGATTGATAAGGCCTTCCATAGGAATGGCTTACAGGTTTATTTGTGTCCAGATATAGGTTTAGATATAGGTATATTATATCTAAGCAAGGGGTGATTACACCAACTTGCCCCAGCTGAGTGATCAGCCAGTTGTGTCAATTTAAGAACCAGCCAGGGGTGGCAAAAGCTATGCTGCAGCCCCTGGTAGGCCTTGGGGGCACCTATGCCCTGAGCACCTATAGTGCATGGTACAGGGGCTGACAAGGAGTCCATTTCCAATTGGGTTATGTACCTATAGTACATGTATGTGAATTTAGAGAGAGAACAGCAGGCTGGGGGTCTGATTAGCAGGCCCACAGCCTCAGTAAGTCGAAAACCAGTGAAGCAAAAAGCAAAAATTGGGGTGACCATAGGATAGCAGACCCTACTCTCCTACACAACCCCCCCCCCAAACGCAGGGACATTAAACTTAACCTTTACCAGATAAGTCTTCATGTTCTAAGTGGAAGTACCTGGAGAGACCATCTGCATTACCATGGTCAGTCCCTGGGCGGTGCTCCACTGTAAAGTCCATCCCCTGTAGGGAAATGGACCACCTGAGTAGTTTGGGGTTTTCACTCTTCATCTGATTTAGCCACAAGAGGGGCTTATGGTCTGTCTGAATTAGGAAGTGAGTTCCAAACAAGTATGGCCTCAACTTCTTCAGGGCCCAAACCACAGCAAATGCCTCCCTCTCAATAGCTGACCAACGTTTCTCCCTGTGGGTCAGCCTTCTGCTAATAAAAGCAATGGGCTGGTCTTGACCATCTTGATTAAGTTGTGAAAGCACAGCTCCCACCCCGAACTCAGAAGCATCTGCCTGTACAATGAACTGTTTGAGTAGTCAGGACTCTTCAGGATAGGTGCAGAGCACATGGCCTTCTTCAGGTCATCAAATGCCTTTTGACAGCTAACTGTCCACTGAACCTTTTTGGGCATCTTCCTGGATGTCAAGTCATTCAATGGTGTCACAATGGACCCATAGTTCTTTACAAGTTTTCTGTAATACCCAGTCAGGCCCAAGAAGGCTCTGACTTGTGTCTGGGTAGTTGGAGGAGCCCAGTCCTGTATGGTCTGGATCTTGCTCTCCAATGGTTGAACCTGACCCCCACCTACCAGTGTCGTAATTTGACGATGGCTGGGTTAGCGCTTAGCTTTGCTACACGTTATTTCCCTTATCTTGGCCTTATTCGAAAACGCCATTTTGTATGTTACGGCGGCCATTTTAGGGAATGAGCTGCCTCCTGGTCATCATGCCCTTTAGTCCTTTGTCCGTATCACTGACCACTTCAGTCTGCCCAGCAACAGGCTATTTTTAGTAACGGTCAAGCCTGTACATGCGCAGTTCCGACTGACCAGTCACCCCTTAGGAATGTTCCGCCAAACTGACCAGTGGTGTTGTAACCCCTCCCATGAGTTGGCTGTGTTCCAAAAATGACCATATATGTACCTAAAACTCTGTAACCATGTACCGCCTACCTTTATTATGTCTGAAAACTGTATAAAAGAAGGACTCGCACCAAAGTTCGGTGTGATACTTCTTGCATTGCCGAAGGGTGCTGTAGGAATGTACCACCACCCCATGGGGTCTTAATAAACTTGTCTTTTGTACTTTTCAGTTTCCGTGCCAACAGTTCTTTCGGTGTAATGGGTATTCTCCGGAGTATGTAGGCCTTGGGAACCCAATACCACAAATTGGCGACCACGAAGGGACTCATCGGCGACTCGGATGCCCAAAGGAGAGGTTGTGACGAAGGGTTGGAAACTCGCCATGGACGCGTACGCTGCCACTGAGTGACCCGAGTCTTGACACCCACTGTGTTTTTTCCTTCCTTCTGATCTGACCTTCCAGGTGGCGCCGGTCCCCGACTGAGATCCTGCTCTTCTGTGTTGCTTTACAGTGCCCGTTTGGCTGATTCGATTAAAGACCTTGGCAGTTGGAATCTGGATATTTGAGATTGGGTAAGATTTGTGATCGGTAAGGTAGTCTGCGGACGCTTACTGAAGTTCTATGAATATGACTATGATTTGAGTTAGCTAACATTTTGACTTTGTGAATTTGAATACATATGTGTAGTGCACTTCACATAGGCAGGCATGTAGAGATGTTTCTCTAACTTTGTTCGTATTTTTGAGCGGCACATTTGTGTGAAGTATTGTAAGTGCCATTTTTATGGTATCACGTTTTCGTGGTACTTTTTGAACATGCCTGTTTTAAGCACACTCCGAGGGATGTGCTGTCTTGGAAATGGTACCTCATATAGGTTAAACGAATCTCAGCCGGCTCCCCCAGAGGGAACTCCTAATCGTGATATGTATGTTAAATTTGGCCTTCCCCCTATACTGTACAGTAAATTATGGCATAAATATACTAGAACCGATCCCGAGTTGCAATGGCCACTACATGGGTCGTTTGATTTGCGAAAGGTTCAGTTTGTGGCGCAATGTTTGTTTCAGCGCAGGTCTAGACAGGACATGTTTGATTGTGTATGAATGTGGGAGAAAGCAGTGCGGGAACGTATGAAGCGTGAGGTTCCCTTGGCGGACAAAGAGCAGCGTAAGGCTGCTCGAGATAAAGCTTTACAGCTTGAGGAGAAGGAGGCGCAGGAGAAGAAAGAGAGGGAGGCACGGGAACGTAATTTGCAAACGACCGGTCAATTTCCTATTCGTCGTCCGCTTTATCCTGTCCTTACTAATGAAATTGATGATTTTTCGTTACTAGATCGATCTCCGCCTCCGTATGTTCAGCCTACGGCACCGTCCGAGGATTCCGGTGATGAAGGTCAGGATAAGACGAGCACGCGGTTAACAGCTGAGAGAGGAGCTGAATTGCGTGGTTTAGCCAGAAAATTGAATTTGAATAGAATAACTATGCCAGAGGTGGTAGCTGAAAAGGATAAGTGGTCGGAACGAGAATTGATGTGTTTTTTAAATACTTTTGCAGATGAAGTTATTGCTCGATATCGTAAAAATTCAGTGAACTTAGAACCTAAGGATGTGTCAGTCCATCATGAGAACATGCGTAAAGGTTTATTTGTTCTTGCAGATGCAGACGGGTTTTTCTTACGATTGCTCCGGCTACGGGATGAGGCGTCCGAATTGCGGGAAGCACGAAAGGCATCAGAACAGCCTGAACCGGAGTCGACGGAACAGTCTAAACAGTGTTCTATCCTGGGAACAGATAAGAGTTCTAAAGTGCATGTTATGCCTATGCGAGAAGCTGCACCTTTGTATGTTCCCCCTAAAGGGCAAGGTACAGATGAGGATAAAACGTCCGCGAATGCGAAAGGGTATTTTATATATAATTGAGTGTATACGCCATGGAACAGAGCAGATGTTATGGCATTGAAAAACGCTTTACCTGATCTCCGTAAGAATCCGGCAGCATTCTATGAAGGGGTGGAGGGGGCCATTTCTTCTTGTGTTATGACTCTTGTTGATATAGATCTTTTCTTTGGATTAATCCTCCCCCCGGATATGTGGAGAGCGATTCGTAAGACTAATGATCAAACGATGTTTGGGGCAACTTGGAAGGAGATAGGCCAGGCTGACTTAGACAGGGAACCTGCATGCAAACCATGTGACTTAATTTTAGACCTTCCAACGGCTATTTTGAACAAATTGAAAACGCTTGTTCCCCTAAAAAGATCGATTAGACTATGCTAGCTTCGTGCAAACAGAAGCAAGACGGATCGGTATCTGACTTTTTCACACGTTTTGAAGAAGCGTTTCATGATTACAGTGGGCATTCATTAACAGATGATACGGGTAGGCATTTGTTTGTGGATAAGTATGTGGCTAATCTCCTACCGGAGATTGCAAAAAGATTGAAAGCAAGTGAAAGTTCTTGGACCACAGCGACCCCTGCATCTTTGTTAACTATGGCTCAGTATTACGAGCGGCAGGAAGTAGAGGCTAAAGAAAGTGTTGATAAGAAAGCGAAGGAATTGAAAACGAAGGTGATGTTGGCACAGGTTCGCGGTGCGCACTCTAGAGGGAATGATAGGCGCAGGCGTGGAGGGGGTAATGCATCGTACGGTCGTACCGATATTGCTGAGGACCAATGCGCATATTGTAAAGAGTTTGGGCATTGGGCTGAAGATTGTCCGGTGCTTCGTGAGCAACGTAGCCAGCGCGGGCGAGGAGGTGGAAGGTCGAGGAATAGTTATTCAGGAGCAAGAGGTGGCGGAAGTGATCGTGGTCGTTTTGAAGTGAGGGGTCGTGGTCAGGATGAACGAAACACCTTTGATAGACGGAACCAGTATCAGATATCGGAGGGTGAGAATGTGGAGCATCAGGATTATGTGCATGCATAGGATTGCGTAGGATGGGGTGTGGAATCGGTTGAAGTGCCAGTAGATCAAAGAGGTCCATATGTATCAGCGGGCATTTTGGGTTCTACTGATCAGTTTTTAGTTGACACAGGAGCTACTCGTAGTGCTTTGTCTAAAAACTTGGTTTCCAAGGACTCCCCTGTCTGGCAAAACGATAACATGTATAGGGTTTGACGGCACACCCTCTCCTAGCCCATTATCACAGCCTCTTGCACTTTGTATTGACACATTTTTTAGCTTTTGCCCATTTTTGTTGTCGCCTCACACTCCAGATAACATTATGGGCATTGATTTGCTCAAATATTTTCGAGCAACGATACGCTGCACTCCTGAAGGAGTGCGGGTTATTTTGAATGACAATTACCCAGATTCAGACAGATTTTGTACAATGAAGGAAATTGAAGCATTAGCCTCTCTCCCGCATACGTTATGGGCGACCTCAGATACAGATGTGGGACAGATGCTCATTCCGCCTATTCGAATTACTGTCAAGGAGGGAGTACTTTTGCCACGTGTCCCGCAGTATAAGATCTCTAGGGAAGGTGAAATTGCCCTGACGCACATCGTTCAGGATTTAATCATTGCAGGAGTAGTGGAGGAAGTTCCTTACAATGTCTGTAACAGCCCTATTCTTCCGATCCTTAAGAAAGACACTGACGACAAAATCTATCGATTTATTATTGATTTGAGAGAAATTAACAAAATTGTCGTTCCCCAATACCCGGTGGTGTCTGATATCACGACATTGCTCACCTTGGTCCCCCCAACTGCAACGACCTTTTCTGTTATTGACCTTAAGAACGCGTTCTTTTCCATTCCCATTCATCCTGACAGCAGATACCTATTTGGCTTCACGTTAAATAATAAATCGTATAGATTTTGTTGTGTTCCCCAAGGTTACACAGAGAGTCCTAGCATCTATAGCCAGGCTTTGAAGAGGCAGCTTGACTCTTTTGAATTACAATCCTGAGTAGCCCTTATACAGTATGTTGATGATCTCCTGTTGGCTGCAGACACTTAGGCACAATGCGAGGACAGTACTCTTGCCTTGCTTTCCTTTTTGGCCCGGTATAATCATAAAGTCTCTAAGAAAAAGCTACAATACTGTAGACCCAAGGTGACCTACCTCGGTCATCTTTTGTCCTAGGAGGGGCGTGCATTAACATCTGATCGAATTCAAGCGATTTTAGATACACCAGTCCCCCGCACTCAGAGAGATGTACGCGCTTTTATAGGATTAACGTCCTTTTGTAGGCAGTGGATCATGGGGTTTTTGCATATTATCAAACCTTTGTTAGCGTTATTGTCCAAAACTACACCAATGCCCCTTGAATGGACAGATGAATGTCAGATTGCTTTTGACCAATTGAGACAAGCCCTTTGCTCTGCACCCTTGTTAGGTACACCAGATTACACAAAGATTTTCACGTTGTACGTGCACGAGAAAGATGGGTGCGCGTTATCGGTGCTAGTGCAGACACACGGGGATAAGCAGAGGCCATGTGTGTATTTCTCACCCATTCTTGATCCTGTAGCGCGAGGGTTACCTGGGTGTTTCCGAGCAGTTGCAGCAACAGCAGTAGCTATACGGCAGAGTGAGGGAACAGTTTTGTCGCACAAATTGTTGGTGCTAGTTCCCCATGCAGTAGATGCCCTGTTAAATCAAACGAAAACACAGTATCTCACGAGCGCACGTTTAACAGGATATGAGCTCACACTTCTGGCGCCGCATATCACACTGAAAAGATGTGCTACCCTGAACCCTGCCACTTTATTGCCATATCCGGTTGAAGAGGGTCAGGACGAAAAGCACCATGATTGTGTTTTCTTGACTGAGGAACAAACAAAGGGTCGTGTCGACTTACAGGAAATGCCACTTCCAGATGTGGATGGGGAACTGTGGGTTGATGGATCGTGTTTGAGGCTGCCAGATGGTACAACTTCTGCAGCATATGCGATCACGACACTTAAGACGGTGGTAGAAACAGCATGAATACCCCAGAAATCAGCCCAAGCAGCGGAGCTGATAGCTTTGACAAGAGCCTGCGAATTGAGTGCTGGCCTATGTGTGAACATCTACACAGACAGCCGGTACGCCTTCGGAGTAGCGCATGACTTCGGCCTACTCTGGAGAGAGCGTGGGTTTTTGACTTCGCATGGAGTACACATTATGCACGGAGAACTAGTGCGTGATCTCCTAAACGCGTTGCTTTGTCCAAAGAAAGTGGCGATAATCAAATGCAGTGCACATAAAAAGGTCACTGACAAAGTGGGACAAGGAAATGCTTTTGCAGACAGTATAGCAAGACAAACAGCTATGTCACGAAATGACTCCCCCATGTATGTAGTGAAGTCGCAGGCCGAGCGATGGCATGATGCTAGAGCAGAGATACTGGACATCCAGAAATCAGCGACTGAAGCAGAACTTGTAATATTGGCAGCAGAGGGGGTGCTGGATTATGAGGGTTGTTGGAGGAGCAAGGATATGGAACGATGGAAATTGCCTGCAGCTTACTTGCAAGCAATGGTCCAGATGACACATGGGTTGGCACATGTTGGAGCTCTTGCGATCACTCGATTGTTAACACGAGCTTGGGAGCATCCAGAGATTGCTAATACGGCCAAAAGAGTAGCGCAGACTTGTTTGATATGCTTACAGCACAATCCTGCAAAAGGGACGCATACTCCGAAAGGAGGGTTCGTTCCACCTTCTGCACCATTCGAGGTACTTCAGATGCATTATATCCAGCTTGAGCGTTGCAATAACCTTAAGAATGTCTTAGTGGTGGTATGTGCTTTTAGCAAATGGGTTGAGGCCTTCCCCACGAAAGACAATACGGCTTTGACAACGGCTAAGGTTTTGCTCAAAGAGTACTTCCCTCGATATTGAGTTTGCAAATTTTTGTGGAGCGAAAATGGTCCTTATTTTGTTGGGAAAATTGTGGAATATGTGCTGAAGGGATTGGGGATTCAGCAAAAGTTTCACGCTGTGTTCCATCCTCAATCAGCAGGTCTTGTCGAACGATACAACGCCACTTTGAAACTAAAGTTGGCTAAGATTGTGGCGTCCACGTCTTTGAAGTGGCCGGATGCCTTGCCGTTAGCATTACTCTCTATTAGATCAGTACCTCACTCTCGAACTGGCCTCACACCTTATGAAGTGGTGTTTGGAAGGCCAATGAATATATGGGGAGTTCCTAAACCGCGATTGTTACATGATGTGCCCTGTATAATGATGAACGATTATTTGGCACGATTAACAAATAATTTACTTTCTATTCACCAACAGGTTCGAGAAGCGCTCCCTGACAATTCTATTGGAGAGGCTCACAATCTTCGTCCTGGCGATTTTGTTATGGTAAAATCGTTTGAGAGAGCGAACAGCTTGGAACCGAGGTGGCGTGGCCCTGAGCAAGTCCTGCTTGCAACTCGAACGGCTGTGCGAGTGACCAACAGGAAGCGGTGGGTGCATTCAACTCACTGCCGTCGCGTCTCTTCGGACCTGGTGAATCCCACCGTGCTGTCTGATTACAGAGACATCTTGGATGAGGAAAAGAGCCCAGCTGTGACGTCGGCCGAATCTGAGGGAGCCTTCCCGGACCACACTGTTTCTGGACAACAACGATATAATCTGCGGCCACGATAGGAGGAAGATTTTCTTTTTTGGTGCGAGACTGGTTGAGTTACCGCTCTGGGGTTTGTGAAACGGAAGCCGGGAATCTCAAGGGGGGGGATCATTTCTGCCAAGAGTAGCGACACCCGTCTTGACCCCGGAGAAGAAAACAACGGCTACCTCGGAGCTCAGCACTCACATTTTTATTTTTATTTGAGACATTGTGAACTCTTTTGAACTATGGCGTCTTCTGCATCACGAGACAAAAGAATTCTTGGTGCTATATTGTTTGTATTGACAATTGTGGTGATATCAGTGATAGCCTGGGTAGTAGAACTTGTGGTACCTGTGCGAGAACATTTGCTGCCAACTACCCCGGCTCCATCTGAACATTTTCATTTCACCTTACCCTACCATGAAGAACGGCACCAACAGACTTATTTGAACAATAGCTTTATTCAAATCTTGCATCATACTCACAACATGACGAACACTTCTAACTGTTGGGTATGTGGGATGTTGCCTGGGCACCAGAAGAAAGGAGGCACACCACTTATCCCACTCCCGTTTTCCCACAATGGTTCCTGTAATGCTTGGTATACTCTTCTGTTCACTCTGCGATGGCCAACAAAAGGGGGGGTGCTTTTCCGTTTAAACAAGATATGTTATCATGATCGGGACGGCTATCCACAAGCTGAGGGTACTCGATTCGAATGGGAAGAGTACCGCCCTGACAACGTGTCTGCACCTCGAATTTACAGTAATCAACGGAACATCAATATGTCCAGCTCTCATGTTATTAATGCTGATCTTTGCATACGAAATAAAGGTACAATCCCTGTTGGAAAAAGTGAATGTAACACCACACTTACATTTGACAGTCCGAATGGCATATCATTTGTGGCATCCCGAAATACATACTTCATTTGTGGGAATAAAGGTTATCATCGTCTCCCGTTAGGATGGTTAGGCACGTGCTATATCTCTTTTGTATTGCCCCCTGTATTCATTGCCCCACCAATGTACCATAATGACTATATTTTATATCACGATTTTGTGCTAAATAGAGTCAAACGTGCTGTAGTTCTTGAAGATATCTATCAGACCGATACTGCTCTGCAACAATATGTGGATTTTAATTTGGGTTTGTTTTCCTTTGTGGGAGCTGCTTTAAACAGTCGAAAGATACGACGACTGACTCGTGTTGTCGAGGCTGTAGCTAATGATACTGCTTTCGCATTAGGAAATATAACTGAAGAGCTTCAAATATCTAGAATTGTCACGCTCCAGAACCGGATGGTTCTAGATGTAGTTCTAGCCGATCGAGGGGGGGCATGTAGAATTATCGGAAGTAGCTGCTGTGTGTACGTTCCAGACAATTCATCATCTGTATATGATGCCATATCTAAATTACACAAAATCGCTGCTGAGATACATCCGGACAATGGTACATGGACCTTTTCGGGGTGGTTCTGGTCAATGCTTAGTACATGGGGCTGGAAGCTACTGACAATATTATGTATCATAATTGGGATATTATTTTTCTTATGTTTATGTATACAATGTGGCCCTGCATTATGTTCTATGTGTTTATCAGCCTGCATTCCATCTAGACGAGCTTTTGCCCAAAATGAATTGATGCGTCATAAAGAAGTGGCTCAAATTATGTCGATCGATATAGAAGATGAGTATCCTGACTATGTTCACTATGAGGTAGCTTCAGCTAAGCGCTAAAAGGGTCGTCTGTCGTAATTTGACGATGGCTGGGTTAGCGCTTAGCTTTGCTACACGTTATTTCCCTTATCTTGGCCTTATTCGAAAACGCCATTTTGTATGTTACGGCGGCCATTTTAGGGAATGAGCGGCCTCGTAGTCATCATGCCCTTTAGTCCTTTGTCCGTATCACTGACCACTTCAGTCTGCCCAGCAACAGGCTATTTTTAGTAACGGTCAAGCCTGTACATGCGCAGTTCCGACTGACCAGTCACCCCTTAGGAATGTTCCGCCAAACTGACCAGTGGTGTTGTAACCCCTCCAATGAGTTGGCTGTGTTCTAAAAATGACCATATATGTACCTAAAACTCTGTAACCATGTACCGCCTACCTTTATTATGTCTGAAAACTGTATAAAAGAAGGACTCGCACCAAAGTTCGGTGTGATACTTCTTGCATTGCCGAAGGGTGCTGTAGGAATGTCCCACCACCCCATGGGGTCTTAATAAACTTGTCTTTTGTACTTTTCAGTTTCCGTGCCAACAGTTCTTTCGGTGTAATGGGTATTCTCCGGAGTATGTAGGCCTTGGGAACCCAATACCACACCAGGTGGCCCAGGTGCACAACCTTGCTCTGCCCTATCTGGCACTTGGTAGCCTTGATAGTCAGGCCTTCCTTTTGCAGGGCCTCCTGAACCTTCTTCAGGTGGATCAGGTGATCCTCCCAGGTGGAGCTAAAGACAGCAATATCATCTAGATATGCTGCACAAAAGTCATCCAACCCAGCAAGGACTTGATTCACCAACCTTTGGAAGGTGGCAGGTGCATTCTTCAAACCAAAGGGCATTACCACAAACTGATAATGTTCACTAGGGGTAGAGAATGCTGTCTTGGCTTTTGACTCTTCAGCTAGTCTGATCTGCCAGTAGCCAGCTGTCAAATCAAATGTGCTCAGAAACTTGGCAGAAGCCAATTTATCAATGAGCTCATCTGCTCTTGGAATGGGATGGGCATCTGTCCTAGTGACAGCATTGAGACCGCTGTAGTCCACACAAAACCTCATTTCTCTCTTTCCATCTTTGGTATGAGGTTTTGGCACAAGGACCACTGGGCTAGCCCATGGGCTCTCTGATGGTTAAATCATTCCAAGCTCCAACATCTTTTGCACCTCAGCCTTTATACAATCTCTGACATGGTCAGGTTTCCTGTAGATTTTATTCTTCACAGGCAGACTGTCACCAGTGTCCACCTCATGGGTGCACCAGTTAGTTTGACTGGGTGTGAGTGAAAACATGTGTCTGTGGGCCTGCAACACCTGTCTGCAGTCCACCTGTTGCTGCTCAGTGAGGCTGCCTGTCAAGGCTACTCCATCAACTGAACCATCATCAGGGTTCTGGGAAAGCAGGTCTGGGAGAGGGTCACTCTCTTCCTCCTGATCCCCATCTGTGGCCATGAGCAAGCTCATTTCCTCCCTGTCCACAAATGCTTTCAAACGATTCACATGGAGCACCCTGTGGGGGCTCCTAGGGATTCCAAAGTCAACCACATAGGTGACTTCTCCCTTTTTTTCAATAATAGGGTAGGGTCCAGTCCATTTGTCCTGGAGTGCTGATGGGGCCACTGGCTCCAACGCCCACACCTTCTGCCCTGGCTGGAACTCAACCAGAACAGCCTTTTGGTCATGCCAAGCTTTCTGTAATTCTTGACTGGCCTCCAGGTTTTTGGATGCTCTTTCCATATACTCAGCCATCCTGGAGCGGAGACCAAGTACATAGTCCACAACATCTAGGTTAGGCTTTTTGAGAGATAACTCCCATCCTTCCTTCACCAAACATAGTGGACCCCTCACAGGGTGGCCAAACAAAAGTTAAAAAGGGCTGTAGCCAACCCCCTTCTGTGGGACCTCTCTATAAGTAAAAAGCAAGCAGGGTAAAAGGGCGTCCATTTCCGCCTAAGCTTCTCTGGTAATCCTTTTATCATTTCCTTGAGGGTCTTGTTGAATCTCTCCACAAGCCCATTGCACTGTGGGTGATAGGGTGTGGTAAACTTATAGTTTACTCCACACTCCTTCCACATTGCCTTTAAGTACCCAGACATGAAGTTGGTACCTCTGTCTGAAAGAACCTCCTTTGGAAAGCCCACTCTTAAGAAAACTCCAATGAGGGCTTTTGCCACAACAGGTGCTGTTGTGGTCCTCAGGGGAATTGCCTCTGGGTACCTGGTGGCATGATCCACTACCACCAGTATAAATCTGTGCCCAGATGCTGTTTGAGGATCCATGGGACCCACAATGTCTATTCCAACTCTTTCAAAGGGTACCCCCACCACAGGTAGTGGTATCATGGGGGCCTTTGTTGTGCCACCTGACTTACCACTGGCTTGGCAAGTGACACAGGAGCGACAAAACTCCTTGACGTTTTCTGACATATGAGGCCAGTGAAAGTGAGGGACAAGCCTGTCCCAAGTCTTGTTCTGGCCTAAGTGTCCTGCAAGGGGAATATCATGGGCCAAGGTAAGAAGGAAGCCCCTAAACTTCAAAGGTATAACCAACCTCCTGGTGGTACCAGGCTTGGGGTCTCTAGCCTCTGAATAAAGGAGTCCATCATCCCAATATACTTTATGGGCACCTTGAGCATTCTCTGCAGCCTCAGCAGAAGCTTGCTGTCTGAGGGGTTCAAGTGAAGGGTAATCTAATTGGGCCTGCCCCAGGTCTGCCCTTGAGGGTCCCCCTGTCCCCAGAAACTCAACCTGGTCAGGCTCAAATTCCTCAGAGACAGTATCCTCTTGGACTGAAGAATCAGTTTCCTGTGAAACCTGATCCTCAACCTGGGGCAAGTGGGAAGGCACAGCCTTAACCCTCTTGCTCCTTCTCTTGGGTTGTGGTTGGTCTAATGTTTCAAGATCCACCACTGGTTCAGGAAGGCACTTCTTAGCCTGAGACCTTGTCACTGCAAGGACATGAGCTGAAATCCCTAGCATTTCTGCATGAGTCCTGTACTCCACTTCCGACCAAACGGAGCTTTCAAGATCATTGCCTAACAGACAGTCTACTGGGAGGTCTGCACTTACCACAACTTTCTTTAGGCCATTTACCCCTCCCCAGGTTAAGTTCACAACAGCCACACATGTGTAGTAGTGGAGTTGCTTGCATTGGTCACTAGGTAATTCTCACCTAGTACAATCTGACCAGGGTCCACAAAGTCAGGTGTCACCATAGTGACACTGGCACAAGTGACCCTGTAGGCCTGAGCCAGTTTCTCATTTATCAAAGGCGTCTGCCTATACTTGCCCAGGTTACTGGGACTCACAGTAGTGGACAAAGATAAGTCCACATCATATAGGAGAACAGCCTGAGTAGGGACTCTGACTAGGCCAGATTCCATCTCAGTACCCAGGGTTAACCCTACTATACCCTTTGGCTGTGTACCACCACTGCTAACTGTACTAGGGGGTGCAGGTGCTTTAGGAGCTGCAGTGGTGGGGACTGGATTTTTCTTGGTGCATTCACTGCCCCAGTGTGAAACTGATTTGCAGGTATTACACCAAGGTTTCTTTGGGCCATCATTCTTCTTTTTCTTGTCGCCATTTTGGGAACCACCCTCCTTATTACTAGTTTGGGGGCCTGAAGACCTCTGGTCCTTTTCTTTATCTTTCTGATTCCCACCCTTCTGGTCTTTTTTCTTCTGGTCACCACCATGGTTCTGGGGTTTCTGCTTAATGCTTGTTCTGACCCATTTGTCTGCCTTCTTTCCCAATTCTTGGAGAGAGGTCAGATCAGAGTCAATAAGGTATTGATGCAACAGCTGGTTCTGACAGTTATTAAGGATCTGCTCTCTCATTATAAGGTTGTACAATCCTGTATAGTCTGAGCCTTTACTTCCCTGCAGCCAACCCTCCAGAGCCTTAGTGGCACAATCAACAAAATCAGTCCAGTCCTGAGTCTGTGCTTTTTGGGTGTCTCTGAACAACAACCTGTATTGCTCAGTGGCTAGGCCAAACCCTTCAATAAGAGCACTCTTCAGGACAGAGTAGTTTTTGGCATCCTCGGGTCTAACTGTGAGGAGCCTATCCCTCCCTTTCACAAAAAAGGAGTACCATAAAATTGCAGCCCACTGATCCTGAGGAACCTGCAGTACCATGCAGGCTCTCTCAAGAGCAGTCATCCATTTGTGGATGTCATCCCCTTCCTTGTAGGGGGGCACAATTTTTGTCAGGTTTCTATTGTCATAGCCCCTGTCTTTCTCTCTAGGAATATTGCTGCCACCAGTGGCATCTAAGCCACACAACTTCTGTTCTCTTGCTAAAGCAAGTTTAGCTTGAGCCACGGCTATCTCTTCCCTCTCTATTTGGAGTTGGACAGCCCTCATCCTGGCCCTATGCTCTTTCCTCTGGGGGAAGTCATTCCCCTTTGAGATTCCCTTGAGACACTAGAAATAATGAGAGTCCCCTGATGGAGATCTCACCCTTCTGTTGCCTGTGGGAATTATGTTATAGGATCTGGGGAGGTGCTGGCCCTCTCCATTCCCATGTAGGTCTAGGTTGGCCTGGTTAAGCCTGGCAACTACAACCTGGTTACCCCTCCTATCCTGATCCTCAGGCTCATCTACTTCTGAGCCATCCTCCTCCTCTTCCTCCTCTTCTTCTTCCTCATCTGGAGTTTTCTCATTCTCAGGGGTGTTCACTCCATCTCCTAGATCTAAGGGAGCTGCACTCGCCTTATCTAAGTCATCCTTTTCCAGGATGGCTATCAGGGAAGGAATGGTGGGGTTTCTACCCCTTTTTAGCCCCCTTGCAATGCACAAGGCACCCAAGTCTTTGTGGCTAAGTTTGTCATAGCTGGAAGTTGCCTTGGTTAGGTCAACTGTCACAGAGGCAGAGCCCGAAGCTCCTCCTGTGCCAGACATGACTGCTAGTGAGGTGCAAGTGGTGCACTTACCTACATTACGTGTTTTCCTACTCTACCTTGCTAGTGAGTTGTAGTCAGGGTGTGCTAATCCCTTTAATCTACAACTACTAAGTTCAGTAGAACTTAAATATGCTAAGCTTTTGATTTATATGTACCTAAGGTACTTGATTTGATCTTTCAATTTGATTAAAAGATTGCAATGGTAAAACAACAGCAAGCTCAAATCCGCACCGCTGCACACCAATGTGAGAAGTTGGCCTGGTATATGATGTTTCCAATTCTGGAACCACCTTGTATCAGTCCAAACAATCCCTTATGGTGTCTGGTTGTAAGTCAACCTTATAGACAAGCTATCCTAGTGGTAGCATGGACTAAGCAGCCTTAAAGGCTAAACTCAAGAGGTCGTGTTAAGCGAGCTGTTTTACCAATTACAATCCTACAATCAAATGAAAGGACACCACACAAGTGTATATTATAAAAATATATGTGTTTATTACTAAAATAATCCCCAGTACTCTTTATGAGCAAAGAGGCACAAGCGTTAAATCAAAAGCACAGTATAACATATGAAAGTTGCACAATTATGGATGAGGGCAGGTGGCCACTCAAATCATATATTAAGAAAGTGGTATAAGAGATACCAATCGAACAGTGGTTAGGCCTAGGGCCTAGGGAATCGCTGGGAGCAGTCGGGACTAACAATGCTGAAGTCGGGAAAAGCCCGCGGGATTCGGGTGCAGCGCTTAAAGCACACGCATCCACCAATGCAAAGTCAATGGTGCGTAAAAGTTACACAAATAGAGTTTTAGGATACTTCCGCTGTACCTAGAAGGACAAAACCTTAGACACAGACCCTAGAGGTATGTACCAGTGTGGGAACACCGGTGTTGCTGAGTTACCTCACCCACAGGAAGCGGGTGCATAGGGCCAAAGTGGCGTCGGGTTTCGTCACGCAGGTTGTTGGTGCTTGAAGCTGAAGATGCTGCAGGCGATGTGAATGAGAAGTGTCCGGTGTGATCCAAGGGTGGATCAGAGTAGAAAAGTACCTGAAAGCAGAGGGGACAGAGTCTGGGTCACTCAGCAGTGACCAGGGTGGAACCAGGACGGTACCAGGCAATGTCGGGCGCAATCAGGTGGTTGTCGAGGAGCTTCTCTCCACTGCCAAGTAGGCTCTGGGGCATCTGCGACGTCCAGGAGCGGGTCACGAGCTGTCCAACGCAGGCTCTCACCGTTGGCGCTGTCGGCTTCAAGATCGGAGCAAAGAACACTTGGCAAGAGCAATCCACGCAGTACTGGAAGATTGCTTCTCACTCGGACCAGAAGGGTCAGAGCGGGTGCTCCTTTTCAGAGGAGCGGGTGCAAGTCTGGAGCAACCAGAATCACAAGTCGTATTTAGGTTTTCGCCGGCACAGGGGCCACAAGCCAGCTAGCAAGTGACCGGGCCAATGTGGCGAGCCAAAGAAAGCAGGAGGGCCCCACGCAGCACTCGTCGAGTATAGAGGGGTGAGCTTCGGTGCAAAAGTGGCTCAGCTTGGGGCTTCTCAAACCCCGGTGTACAGCTTCGAGGGTCACTCGTGGGCTGCACAGTCAGCGTCTCGTGGTCTTTCCAAGATGGCGTACCCCACGCTTTCGGTCGCCTCCACGGGTCTCAGCTCTGCAGGGACTGTGGATCGGGCTGTAAGAAGGCAGGCAAGCTTGATCTCGTCGATCTCTGTCACTCGAGTTCCGGCAGGAACTGCAAGAAAGCAGACGTCAAGGTGCTGGATGGTGACTGTTTGCACAGGGTGGTCACTCCTTGACCACAAGGGAGATTCTTTAGTCTTCTACGTTGAGTAGGATGTCGAAGGGTCCAGAGTTTCATTTCAAATGTTTCATCAGGATAATCTGAGTGTGTTGGCACTGCTCCCATTCTTATACCAATCTAGGGGGCTGGATTACCTGCTAGGTCCCCTCCTATGAGTGGGACCCAGGAAGGGGGTGGATACACCCCTTTCCTTTGATCCAGGCTGCGCTGGGACAGGGGCTGGTGTGCCCCAGAACCGGTTTGGCCGGATTATGCAAGGGGCAGCCTTATGCTCCCCATGCAGTGTCTGGTTTCTTTCAAAACTCCCTGATACAATCCACTATCTCCTGTCTGGGGTGGTGTAACACCTCCCTGCGACAGGAAAGCCTTTGTCCAGGCCTCCTCTGCTGAGTTTCGGTCAGCAGCAGGAGGTCAGACTTGTGTCTGTGGCAGAAGCATCCATTTTGTGGATCTGAGGCTCTTTTAAAAATCAACCGCGTTTCAGTAAAGTAACATGTCTTCTCCCTCTAGAGGGGTGGAATGCTATCCCCGTCGACAGGACTGTCGAGGGGATAGTATTCCAAATCGTATGACACCTTACACATGTTTTGATAAAGCCAAACCAAAGTTGCTATATAACCGCGAGGATTATAATGCACTTAATAGTATATGGTTTGGCATTACCCCGGAACAGCTTAGGGAGTTGTTCCCGGCAGCTGCAGACAGGCTCAGCTCATGCTAGAGCTCCATCTCACATTAAACCACGCACTCTGCCTTCAGGATTGATGAGGCCTTCCATAGGAGTGGCTCACAGGTGTATATGTGTCCAGATATAGGTTTAGATATAGGTATACTATATCTAAGCAAGGGGTGATTACACCAACTTGCCGCAGCTGAGTGATCAGCCAGTTGTGTCAATTTAAGAACCAGCCAGGGGTGGCAAAAGCTATGCTGCAGCCCCTGGTAGGCCTTGGTGGCACCTATGCCCTGAGCACCTATAGTGCATGGTACGGGGGCTGACAAGGAGTCCATTTCCAGTTGGGTTATGTACCTATAGTACATGTATGTGAATTTAGAGAGAGAACAGCAGGCTGGGGGTCTGATTAGCAGGCCCACAGCCTCAGTAAGTCGAAAACCAGTGAAGCAAAAAGCAAAAATTGGGGTGACCATAGGATAGCAGACCCTACTCTCCTACATGGATGTGCTGCTTTCTACTCCGATTCGGGCATGTGAATCTATAAAAGATACCCCAATACTGGAGAAGAACAAAAGTTACTTACCTGTAATCAGTGGTTCTCCAGTATTGGTATCTTTCATAGATTCACATGCAACCCACTCACCTCCCCTCAGAGGGTAATTTATGCTCTTTTCACTTTGGATCAGTCTTGTGCAAGAAAATTCTGAGAGCCTGAGCCTCTGAGGAGAACATTCTGGAGGGTGCTGTCACCTGATTGGCTGCAATTTGGACTGTATATAATGACTTGGAGAAGTCATAAATGTGGAAGTTTTTTCCTTTTAGGTTCTGGCTACTTTACTTCCTGGTTCTATGTTACCCATGATATGGTTAATATGTGCATAATTATTGCTTTTTTATGTACCGTGGGACTCCCAATCCGACGACGGGTAATGATTCAGGCATGTGAATCTATGAAAGATACCAATACTGGAGAACCACAGATTACAGATAAGTAACTTTTGTTCTTCAATGTGAGGCAGCACACTGGGTTAATAGACCTGCAGTCTCTCCGTGGTGCCAACTCAGACACTACTTAAGGTTAAACAACGCCAATAAAAAAAAACAGTCTGAAGCTTGGTAGTGGATGTGCATTAATGTCTAACGTTAACAGCATTAAAAAATACTTGACTACAGGTTTTACTTGTTTAGTTTCGCTAACCAGCACTGCCCCTTCTCTCCATTTTGGCCCAGCCTCTCATCTTTTCCATGTCGATCACAAGAGTACCACGAAGCCCGGTGATAACAAGGTCTTTCCCTCCCGCCAGTAGATCAAAACAAGCTATTTTGGTGATCTTGAAGTTAAATATTACTGGGGTTTATCATAGTGATAAGGAGCCCGCAATGTTAATATAGCTTTTAGCCTACAGACCGCAAACACCATCATACATCATATTACGCGGTTACTAGGGCCCAAGAGCCAAGAAGCAAATGTGTTTAAAGAGTGCGTTGCGGCTACACTCAATTACTTTTATTTGTGCCCTGTTTACCTCAATGGATTAAGTGACACCACTAATTGGTAATAAGTAAGTATGGGCGAAATTTGCGAATTCGCGGTACGCAAATTCACACAAAAGCAAATTCACGATCTGCAAAATCAGCGAATTTGTGGGAATTTGCAGATTTTTTTTTGCGTGTTTGCGGGGCTTTTTGCGTGTTTGCAGGTCGCTTGCAGCGTATCGACCGTGAAGTTACCCATGCGGTCATACATGGGCGTGGCCATCTTGTTCGCGTTGCGTATTTCCATGTCCGGTCGCAATTCGCATGCTCGCGTGGTGCGCGATTATGTGTTTGCGTGCGTTTTTGCTTGCTCGTGGGGGAAATATCACGCAAAGTTACCCACGCGGTCCTCAATGGGCGCAGCCATCTTGTTTTTCATTCATTGCTATGATTCTGGGCATGCTTTTTCAATCCTCCCCTAATCTTTGCAATCCTTTGTATCTTTGAACTTTTTTTAAAATCTTTTTTACTCATTATCTATCTCTCTCTTTTTCTACATCTATATTTTGTGTTTTTTTCTACTTTTGGTTACTTTTAAAGCTATTTTTTAAACTCTTTTCTTTTCTTTACTTTCTCCCTATTCTTTCCTATTTTTGTTTTTCAGCTGTCCAGGACCATGGCAAAGGGAGCCGGGAAGAGCAAGGGGAAGGGTCCCACACCCCGTACCCGGCTCCCATGCGGGCGCTTAAGGGGGGAAGCAGTAATAGCCCGGGAGATTTTCAGCGCGGTGGGTTGCCTCCCCAAAACCGTCGCGGCAGGCGCAGGCGGCAGGCTCGGTGCCGGGTATGGCTCCGGGAGCATCAAAGGCTATGGGGGAAGGTGTGCCGGGCCATGCATTGTGAGTCTGGGGTCTGGCACACCTACAGCCAGGCGACGCACCGGTAACACGACCTGCTCGACCTGCTAGGCGTCGAGATCCCTGGGCTTGGTGAGTAGTAGTAGCGATTTAATCTCTACTCTGTTTTCTCCTGCTCTATGTTATCATATTGCAATTTTTTTTCCCAAGAGCAAGAATGCTGCTGATTACATTGCAGGTAAATTATGTTTCAAAAGCTTCTGTGATTGCAGGTGCTGACCTGCTCACTGGCGGTGCTACTATGCTTACTTGTTTTCAATTTTGTGTTCATTTGGCCTGGGTGATGATTATGTATCAGTGTACTTTACAGAACTGCGTAATGCTAGAAATTAGAGACTCAAGTCCAGTCCTTCCTTTGTACCCCTGCCACTAAGAAGAGATAGTGGTGGTGATCATGACAGGCTGTGTCTGTCACTTCGCGTGCTGCAGATTGCTGCCTGCCAGTCCTAGTAGAACCTTTTTGTAGTTGGTTTAGTGAGTAACATAACTTTCCAGGTAGATGGTCCGCGAATCCAGCAATATCCTTGTAGACCACATCAGATAGGTCAATAAATTTAGTGCAATTGTTGTCTGTTTCCTCAAAATAATTTGTTATTGTTTTTTTTAAATGTTTTATGTGGTTGACAACAATCATCCATGTTTGTGTCTTTCTTTCATGTTGTACATCAGCTTCCCCAAGGGGCAAGGGGATACAGGAGGAGGTAGCGGCGCCAGCGGAGCAGGGACAACAGCAGGAAGGTCAGGACTGGTCCGGCGAGGGCTCCTCTGCTGGCCCCAGTAGGTTTTCTTGTTAATATTAATAATTATACTTCCCTATCTTTTACAGCACCTATATTTTTTCCAAACGTCCCTCATTTTATTTTTTCCTAAATCGTCTTTGCTCTTCTTGTAGACTGTTTCTAAATTCTTATCCTATTATTAGTCTGTCTGTGTAGCTAACTAAGCTTGCACAGTTGGCAAAAGGTGTTAAAAAAAACTCCTATTCTATTCAGCAATAGCTCTATGCACTAAGTGTAGTCCTCTGGGTTGTCCTTAATGTCTATTGAAGTCTTCTAAATGTTTATGTTTTGACAATTCCCAACAATAAAATGTCAATGGCCACCAAGAATAAGATACTAGTTTACTTTTTGATTGGATAGGAGGACAATCCATACTACTACTGTTGCAGGAACTATTCTGCACAAACAGAACTATGGACAAGAAATAGGGCATTGGTTATAAATTATAACAGGCGCAGTTAGACTTTCCACAAACCTCAGTAATAACAGAAGTTGAACTGTTGTGTTTATATCTAGGACCCTAATTCGATATTCCCGATTCATGCCGTTATGAGGTTATAATCAATAATATCCTGATAAAGGCATAAGAATCAGACCAATATTCAGTAATAGCCCATGCAGTCCAAAGCACAGCACGCTTCTCCCATCGACTCCTAGAAAGCACAACGCGTTCTTTAAACAAACCAAGCCTCCAGCAGCCCGGGAAATCCCCCCTGCTTTTGTTTTGATTTGAGCAAGAACTCCTGGAGTCCCGAAAGAACTGTTAGTTCTTAGTGACGTCTTATGTCCAACCTTACGTCAAACCCGGCACCTTTCAGGTATAAATATATTAACGGTTGCCTTAAGCAAACACACGGTGGTTTGGAGCAGAGCGGCCATCTACTTTCCCGAGAGCCCAGCTGATGCGAGAGCCCACGGAAACCACCCCTCCCGTTTGACGCACTGAGAGAGACGCTGTCTTTTTCTCCAGCCGAGAAAATCCAGCTCCAGTGTTTCCAGCCAATTCTTGCGGGTGGCTGGGTTATCGAGTCCTGAGGAAAGAGATACCAGACCTCCCACATTCTATTACCAAGGCACGGAGCTGACTAAACCCTTAAGAGAATTCTTGATGCAGATTCTTGGCAAAACTATCTTAACCAACTTAACTTAAACTGCTACTTACTTACTCCTTCCCAAGTATTAGGCTTAGGTCAGGTACACCGGGTAGGCGTAGTTAGAAGCACCAGTTGAGTACATTAGTCAATGTTTTTATGTATGTATATATTTTATCCATTTTAAAGTACCATATGGCTAAGAAACCATATCAATGCTTTTACAGTATTATTTTGTAATACTACTTTTACTGTACGCACTTTACTTTATGATAAGTATTGCAATTGTGGCAATTCATTTCTCTTGCATGAGAAAGAAGACTTCTCAATAAATAACACCTTTTTTATTGAAAACGCCCGTCTCTCTATTTCTCTGCACTCTGGTGAAACTAAGTATGCACGATTGACTGAGTGAAATAGCTGCCTATTGTTTTCACACGACTCTAGAGATACACTCTTATTCTGAGGGAGCAAAGTTGTCATGTTTATGCGGTTGTCAGAAACTGAATCCCTTCTTGTCTGAGTCAGGGAAGTTCACCCCTCCCTATTCATTCAAGAAATGTTCTAGTGACCTCTGAGCTAGCTGGCGCAAACCTAAATTAAGTTTAACATAGTCAGTAGAGACCTAAATGACCTCAGTCCTACGTCTACACTGCTGTTTATGTTATTCCAATGCGCAGAGCCTATTGGAAAAATAGGAACTACACTACATGGCGCCCAACGTTTGGTAAGGCGATAATCTAACGCAAGACACTAGAGTTACTCAGTCGTGCTTTTTCACACAGGCCCCTTTCTCCCGTAACAACTCCAATAGACGTCTGGAGTGGGTGAAAGGTTAATATCGGCCGAACTTAGTAGGATGAGACTCCTATGCATTCGTTTTTTGGTTTAGTCAATGTTGAAGGATACAGTGTTCCAAAAATATTGTGCACCTAATCTTTGTTTCCTTGGAAACTCGATCTGCAACAAAAATCTTTCAGTCAATAAAAATGTCTGAAAGCGAAGACGAAAGGGAAAGAGCTAGATTAGCAGCTCAACTAATAGAGGAAGACACAAGTCTCTGAGAAAACGACCCGAATGCTATACCCATTCCAGTCAACGTAAGAAGAGCTATAACTCTTAAACTTATAGAAAATGGACTGACATCAAGGGGCTGCTACAGTCATATTCATGGTAGAGGTACACAAATTTCGGCAGACAGAGGTATTCTATACCTGGATCCATTTTCCAGCAGCACACGCTGTGACAAAAGACTTCCACTATTACAAAATAAAGGAACCTCCGGGAGAATACACTCCTTTCGAGAAGATCGAAATACCACTAAATTACCAAGAGCACCTGCTCTGGTTTAAAGGCGCCCTAAAACATAATGATCACATCACCAGGCTCGGTCCACTAGGCAGACCAGGAGCAACGTGGCCGGTTCTAGCCAGCTACACACCACACCCAGACATTGAAAAAATGTTGAACGGGGAACTTTTAGCTCCGCTAAAACTCTTAATTAAAATACATAGACAATTGGTCCAGTATGTCATGCGGACTTCAACAGTCCAACCCACAATTCAAATTCCACAGCTGACCCCTCATCAGGGGAACATAAACAAAATACACCACAGAACATACAATCATGTCTTGGTAAAGTACCCACAAAACGGGAACAAATTCCATTCTGGTTAGCACAAAAAATGGATCAAATAGAGGCAGTATTTCCAGATACTACTCGTACTGAGAAACACAGAATTCTGACTATCTGCCTCCCAATGGGGATCGCACCTCATGTGGAGGACTGTGACACTTGGGGCACAGTCTTTGCTTCTATCTACACAAAAACACATGGTGTTCCGTCTATGGCGGATATACCAGATGTCCTAAGACATATTCAAAATGAATACGGTCCAGAACATGCTTTAACTCTGGGTATGAAATTACTGAAGGACTTTAAGCAGGTCTCGGCTATATAATTAACCAACATAAAAGGAGAAGCAGCATGTGTGGCAATCCGCCAGAAATTGAAGGAGACAGATATAACAGACCAACCATTTGAGCTTGCTAAAATCATTAAAAAATCCTATGAAGAATTAGGAAGAGATAGTTTGGGTGGTAAACCGGTAAAACCCCAACTAATTGAAAATCCTGAAAAACCTACATTAAAAATAACCTAAATACTCCAAAAAAGAGTTGGAATGGTAATAAACAATCCAGTCCCAGAGAAAAACGTTTCCAGTCCAGAGGAAGGTCCCCTCAACGGAGAGAAATATCTCCTACCCGAGGAAGCAAGCCTCCCCAAAGGGAGCCCTCTGAGAAAAGATATAACCTCAGAAATAGGGATAATTTAAAAAAACCTGATAGATATAAAGATGTTGATACACGTCACTCTCGATCTTTTCAGACTTACTCACAGAAATCGGAAAGAAGAGGACGGTCAGAACACAGAGAAGAGTACGTCAAGTCCAAAGACAAAGAACCTGCTCATCAAAGTAAGAAATCACAATTTTCCAGAAAGAAGGTAGCAAGTATTAAAATTAAACATGCCGAGAATTCTGAGGACACAACTGAAAAACGGAGAGTGGGCCCAGACAATGCTAGACAGCGCAGCTGAAGTGAGCATAGCTCGCAAGATCCTGATGAATCTTCTGGAGACAGTGGACACAAATAAATACATTCAGGTGGAAACTGCAGACACACCAGTTAGTGTGCCCCATAAACTATATGAAATAACATTACGTATAGAGGGAGATAAAACTAGGAAAATAAAAGGTCTCTTTTGGGAAAAACTTTCTAAAGGCTATGACATCCTGTTAGCTGAAAAAGACTGGCCACCAGAGTTTGTCAGGGAGTGCCCTCATAGCGAAGAAATTATTATGCCTGCCTTCTCAAATCATATTCTGATTCATAAAAAATACACATTGGCAAGAAAATGGGCAGTGGCCCAAGCTCCTGCTTTATACAAAAATCATGCAGGATGGAATGAGGACTCTTCTCACCACAAAATTCAGTTAAAAAATCAGCCCACTGCACAAAGGCAGTACCAGTCAAACAAGAAGCTAAAAAGCAAGTCAGGGAGATCTTAGATCAACTTGAATATCAAGGGGTGATTGAAACATGCATCTCTCAAATGAACAATCCTTTGTTTCCTGTCTCCAAGCCAGACGATTCATATCGTCTAGTTTTGGACTACAGACACCTTAACTCCTGTTGTAAAACATTTGCAGTACAAAACTCACATAGTGCAGCATTAATAAATAACATTGTGCGCAAAATCTCGAATGGATTCTTCTGTCAAAACATTGCACCTGAAAGCAGGTATTTGACCGCTTTCTCAATAATGGGATCGCAAAAACAATTTTGCCGACTCCCACAGGGATTCAAGAATAGCCCAGGATTATTCTCAGCAAGGGTAACAAAGTTACTACAAATATATGATGATGAGGCATTATCATATCTCGATGACATCTATCTCACAGATGATGACCTGGAGACTCACTTAAAAAGAGTGAACACCATAATTCTGGTTTCGCATCAGAGGGTTACAAATTCAACTTTAAAAAGTCAAGAATTGCCCATCAAACAGTCCTATTTTTAGGATATGAATTATCAAGTGAAGGCAAAAGCCTGGCAGAAAATTTCTTAGAGAAATGTGCTGTACTCCAAGCACCTAAAACACTGAAGAATTTACAATCAATACTAGGTTTCCTGAATTTCGGAAGAACATACATTCTAAATTATGCAGAGAGGGTTAAACCTCTCTATGATTTGATAAAACCAGATTTCAAACCAATCAATTGTACTCAAAAACACACAGAGATTTGATATCATTGCAAACAGACATGTTAACTTAAACAAAATTATAAACTCGCGAAAGCATACGCAATGTTGTAATCCGAGTCATCCCAGGAAGATGCGGATTCACATACCTGACCTCTAATGAGGGAGAAACGGTACCTATAGCTTACAAATCACATGTGTACACCCAAGCTGAAATAAAATTCAGCTCTACAGAAAAGATCCTGTCAGCGGTTCAAACTGCTGTAGCAAAAGAAAGAGCCCTATCCCAAGGCAAGAGAATATCTGTTTTTACAGCGGAATCAGCCCTTGAAGCATTAACAAGTCCACGCAATCTGAATACAGTGGCATTAGATCCAAAATGGATACAATGGGAAAATTATTTTGCTACAGAAGATGTGAAATACTATTTTGACCCGAAACTGAAAAATTTAGATGATCTAGAGAATGAAAAAGAATATCCTCTGCCAATCGAAATTCTGCCTCTGGAACTATATACCTGCGTAATCTATATGGACAGATTCGCACAACACTATGATGTAGATAAAAAATCCTACAATGCAGCGTGCGCGATTGTTAAAGGTCGCTAGCGCTCTGGTAAATTCAAACCGATGATTACCAAAACTGAATCACTCAGAAACTGTTCAGCTCAGCGAGCTGAAATAAGATCTTTAAAGATGGCGCTTGAAAATGCCGATCATGAATTCCCCACACTAATAGTGTGTGATTCGTATTTTTGCGTCAAGTCATACAACAATGACATGCAGACATGGAGTGAAAACGGTTACAAAGATGACACAGGTGCCACAATAAAGCATAAATCGCTTTGGGAACAAGTAGTTCTTTTGCAGAAAGAACTACAAAAGACTCACGTGATACACGCACTGAGTCATCAACGTGATGGCGTTCACGTTGCAGGGAATTCATTGGCTAACACAGCCACAGCGGCAGCGGTTCAACCGGCTTCCGTAGCCGCAAAAAAGCGTTCAGAAAAACACATAGATGGAGAAACCATGCTGGCAGTAAAAGCGTCATTAAAAGGCGATTTTGCAGCATTACCTCTCAACTATCCACTCAGTAATACATACATAATTGATGCGAAATCCTTTCCGTTTGCTCGAATCCCTGGAGTGGGGTATAGAGTAATTCCAAACATGAACCGGAGAGTCTTCTTACTTGAAGACGCACACATGGGATTGGGTCTGAGGCACCAAGAGATATTGAAATCTCTGATAGAATTACAATCACAATACTGGTGGCCGGGAATGAGCGTAGACATTTACAGTTTTGCAAAAAATTGTGAGGACTGCAACAGAGATCACAGTTGTGAACCGGGCCAGGCAACAGCCCAGATACCACTATTAGAGAGCATCAGGCTATCTATAGCGCAGAAATCCAGCCGGAAAAATGCATCTCAGTAATTATGAAGACTTGGTTCACTTAAAAATGTAGACACCAGCGCTCGGCTGATGCCGGAACTGTTATAAAAGATTTGCGAGTCTTTATCGGCACATACGCAATTGGCATGCTACATTCTGATCAGGGTCCTGCGTTTAGCTCTCGAGCTTACAAAGAGGCCATGAACAGCATGGGCATTGCATTGCGGTATTGTTCTCCCTTCCATTCTGAGGGAAATGCGGTAGTGGAAAGAAAAAAACGGGACATAAAGCAATCTATAACGGCGAGGGTATTAGGTTCAGGTGTTGGGTGGGTCAAACATTTAACAAGTGTCCAACGTAGTCTTAATAATCTGCCAAGAAATTCTCTAAAAGGTCTCACTCCATACAAACTATTGTTCGGAACTAGAATGCTCATTCAGGATCTTGATAGTCACACTTCAGTGGTAGAAGAAAAATCCTTTGATATCCAAGACCGTTTGGCTGTTTTACAGGATTTAAACGAAACAAGAAAAAACCTGAGTAACATAAAGTTGAAACGTCAGCCGACAGCCACTGAAGAAAAACCAACTGTCCCAGCAACACCTGTCTGTATTCCAAAGATTGGGGATCTGGTCAGAGAGAAGATCGCGGTAAAGAAGGAATTTGGGCCTTCTTACAGAAAAGCAGTACCTGTCTTAGCTGTCAACAGAACAAGATCAGTTGTACTACCGCCCCTTGCTGGTAAAAGGGAGAACAGAGTTGTATCCATCGACCTGGCAAAACCGCAATCATGTGGCCAATAATAAGTAGTAGGCCCAGTGGACTTCTAAGAAATAGCAGAATACCAAAATTTGCTACAATCCAAGAGGCTCATACTGAGAGACTAATCACTGTGCAGAGTAGTAATATCGACGTAGAAATATCGTCTGACATTAATATCTCCGCAGAAATATCGAGTGGAACAAATATCGACAACAAAAATATAGTTTGACCAGAATATCGACTGACAGGTAGGTAATATCAATAACAATAATATAGTTGTAACAAATATCGTTTAAAAAAATATAGTTTACAAAAATATCGATTTATTAATAATGTTATGTATTTTAGTGTTTTAAATGAGAATTGTTTGTTATTTTATTATATGTTTTGGAATTGTATTAGTTATTAATGTTTATTATGTTTAATTTTGTGTTATTACTTCCGTAGCGGGTTGTGGATTTATAGGGGAATAGGGTGGGAAGTAATTTAATTATATAAAATTAATTGATTAATTAATGTGTTAATTAATTAATAATAGTGTAATAATTAGTTGTTAATTAATTTCAATTAGTCAATTAATAGTTAATAATGTTAATTGTTTAATTAATTTTAGGTGTGTGTTGGGGAGTTTATATGTGTAAATGGTGTAAAGGGTGGTAATAAATTAATTTATTATTGATTAATTAATAAATAATTTGTTAATTAATTACCATTAATTAAGTAGTAATTATTAATTGTAAATGTGTTATTAAATGTCGGTGTATATTATGGTGTTTTTAAGTGTATATGGTGTGAAAGCTGGTAATTAATAAATTAATTAATAATAAAAAATACATTAATTTTTATTAATTAATTAGTAAATATTAAATGTAATTGTGTAATACATTTTAGGTGTGTGTGGTGGATGTTATAGTTTTAAATAATGTGTAATTAATTAATTTTTATTATCTTTGTTAATAATAATATATTTAAATGCATATATTAATTATGTTTATATTGGGAATAAAATGTATTTTTTTTTTGATAGTTATTATTTTTATTGTTTTGTGTTCCAGCGCTTTCCTTACTATTGTACTCTCTGCAGTGGGAATAGTCATTTTTACCCCTACGCTATCCAATGCTTTCCGTACTGGTGCACTCTCTGGAGTGGGAATAGTAATTTTTACCCATACGCTATCCAACGCTTTCCCTACTGTTGCACCCTTTTGAGTGGGAATAGTAATTTTTACCCCTACGCTATCCAACGCTTTCCCTACTGTTGCACCCTTTGGAGTGGGAATAGTAATTTTTACCCCTACGCTATCCAACGTTTTCCCTACTGTTGCCCTCGCTGGAGTGGGAATATTTTTTTTTTTTTTTTTTTTGGTTTTGTATCGCGCCAACTCACCGACAGGTCTCAAAGCGCTACTAACCAAGTACAGCAACAAGAAACAGGATGAGTATATGAGAGAGTCTGAGGCTAGTAACCGACTACTAGGAAGTAAATGCGTCTTTGAAGAGTAGAGTCTTCAAGGACTTCCTGAAGTGGAGAAGGTTGGACTCTCTGCGAAGCGCCTCCGGTAGCTTATTCCAGATGATCGGAGCCTGAACTGAAAAGGATCTGCCTCCTTTTGTTGCCAGCTTAAAGCGTGGGCAGGATAATAAAAAAGAGCCGGACGATCACAGGGCGCGCTTAGGTTCGTATATTTCAAGCCTCTCTTTTATATAGGCTGGCGCCTGTCCGTGGATTGCTTTGTGGCAGATGCACATACTCTTAAATTCGACTCTTTGTACTATAGGCAACCAATGTAGCCTATAGAGCAAGGGGGAGGCATGAGTCCGCCTTGGCACTCCAAATGTCAGGCGCGCTGCGTCATTCAGAATGACCTGAAGACGGTTGGATACGTTTTTTGGGAGGCCAAGTTATAACGCATTGCCATAGTCGATTCTAGACACTATTGTGGCTGAGACAATGGTTCGAAGCATTTTCCTTGAGAGTATGGGGACGAGCTTACGCAGTTGCCTGATTAGATTGGTACAGGAACCAACTACAGCGGACACTTGGTTAGCCATCGAGAGTTCCTGATCAATTTTCATACCGAGGCTCTTAACGCTAGGGCACGGTTTTGGAGTGGGTCCGAGTTCTTGTGGCCAAAACAAATCATTCCAGGGGGAGGTCGAGGTTGAAACTACGAGAACCTCCATTTTATCTGGGTTGATTTTCAATAAATTGGACGACATCCAGTTTACTGTAAAACGTAATATGTCTTGGGCTATGGACTGAGCCGATGGTGTGTTGTCGATACTCAGCAGCAGCTGAGTATCATCGGCATAGTTAAAAACTTTACAGTTTATGTTTGCCAGGGACTCTATCAATGGCTGTAAGTAAAGATTAAATAGGAGTGGAGAGAGCGCAGAACCCTGCGGGACTCCACAGGCTAAGGCACCCGCATCGGAGAACTGATCTGCTACCTGGATTCTCTGCGTCCTCCCAGATAAGAAGGCTGTTAACCATTTGAGGGCTTGCTCTCCTATCCCGAACCGAGCCAGTCTACCCAGGAGCAGTGCATGGCTGACAGTATCAAACGCCGCTGAAAGATCTAATAATATCAGGGCGCTTGGCTTTTTACTGTCAGCCATGCATCTAAGCTCGTCTAGTACAGACAGCATTACTAGTTCTGTGCTATGGTGGGCACGAAAGCCAGCTTGCCGCTCCTGGAGAAGATGGTGAGATTCCAGGAGGGATGACAGGGATTTTAGCACGTGCTGTTCCAGCACTTTTGACAGAAATGGCAACTGGGAGATAGGCCTGTTGTTCTTCAGGCTGGATGGATCTGCCCCAGGCTTTTTTATCAGGGGTCTGACGCGTGCCTCTTTAAAGGAGGTTGGTAATGAGCCAGTAGCTAGTGAGGTGTTTAAGAGGTCTAAGATCTGATCCTCTAGGATCGGAATTGCTAGTCGGAGGATGTCGGGTGGGCACGGGTCGGCGGGGGAGCCTGACTTGGTGGATGCTACAAGTTGTCTCAGCGTGGTAGGGTCGATTTCGGGGAATCTGGTAAAGATAGGGATTGAGGGATTTAAAGGAGGCAGTTGTTCGATGTGTGAGACTGGATTATCCTTCTTAATATCAGACAAGATAATAGTAATTTTTACTCCTACGCTATCCAACGCTTTCCCTACTGGTGCACCCACTGGAGTGGGAATAGTAATTTTTACCCATACGCTATCCAACGCTTTCCCTACTGTTGCACCCTTTGGAGTGGGAATAGCGATTTTTACCCCTACGCTATCCAAATCTTTCCCTACTGTTGCACTCTCTGGAGTGGGAATAGTAATTTTTACCCCTACGCTATCCAACGCTTTCCCTACTGTTGCACCCTTTGGCATGGGAATAGTAATTTTTACCCCTATGCTATCCAGCGCTTTCCCTACTGTTGCACCCTCTGGAGTGGGAATAGTAATTTTTACCCCTACGCTATCCAACGCTTTTCCTACTGTTGCACTGTCTGGAGTGGGAATAGTAATTTTTACCCCTTCGCTATCAAATGTGTTCACTACTAATGTTTGTATTTTGTTTTAAATGTATGTATTATTATTTTTTAATACTTTAATGTGTTAATTAAATATAGGATATTATTTTTTAATAAAATGTTTTTATATGTGTTTATTTTATTTTTATATAATTATTAAAGTTTATAAATTAAATAAATATAATAAGAAAATGTGAATAAGAATATATATGTATATGTACACATTTATTGTGTTTATATTTATTAAATTAAGTTTATTTGTTATAATTATTTAAAATATAAATGTAACCTAATTAATTGTGTTAATAATATTAATAATAATTAATTATTTAATTTAAGTTATATTATTTTTTAAAGTCGATATTTTTTACATCTATATTTTTTACAACAATATTTTAGAGTCGATATTGTTGTACTTACCTGTTTAAGTATAGGGATTCGATATTTATGTAGTCGATATTTTTACATCTATATATTTTTTTAACTATATTTTTGTTATCGATATTTAAACATGGAACCACTAATCACATTTGAGAAACCTGCAGTGAATAACAAAGGACTACGCAATAATGCCATGGAACTAGTGCCTCTTGAAACCCAAATTGCAACAGTTCTTCAAGAATCACCAGTCTACAATGATGTAGCCTCTGAATACGCTGATGAAACAAATAAAAATGCAAAAGCAAATGAAAATCCGGAAATAATTCCCAAAATTGACAGAACTGCATCTGGCTACTTCATCAACTTCGACGACTTTTCTGAAGATCCAAGCGAACATGAAGAAACGCCTGCAACAAAAACTTTCAAAGATAAAGTAATTGAACTTTCACACCAACTAAAAGAAACATATCTGATTTCACCATGGATTGAATTTTGTATTTTGTTAGGGGTACTTACTCTCCTGCTTTGGCTCATCTTGGTTCTGTTTGGGAAAATTCATAGATGGAAAGTATAGTACAATGGATACAGCAAGTCAGAACATCAACTTGGTCCTAAAGCCTCACAAATCCTCCCACATCGTGAAAAGAGAACTGTCCTCAGTAAACATCTCTGCAAATCCAATACCCGGTGGGGTAGCATTGGACAGAACTGATTATGACATTTTTGGCCCGGTGGAACTCTTGAAATATCCACACCAGTTCAAGGTTTCATTAAGTGACTTTGTGACACCAAGTACCTTCTCTGATGATTGGGACTTTGAAAACATTAATAATATGATGTCATATTTAGTAATGTCAGCCAAATTTACAGAACATGATTACTTACAGGGTTCATCGAATTATGAAGAGTTATACTGTTATAATCATTATGGTGATCACTATTTGCATAAAACTGCTCAGCCTAGAAATGTTTTATCTTATAACCAATGGGAACACTGTCCAACTCCACCAAAAGGCAGTTCGAAAACATTTTATGAGAAATTCCAGTACTTCTCAGGGTTTAACAACAGTGATCCAGAAACATTCTATTTTAAAATGTTAAGCAGGACAGGAATGAAAACAATGTTGACAAATACTAAATTGATTTATTCTGAAAAATTTTATGACAAAATGTCTACATTTGGTTTCGAATTTTGGAAACACACCATTGAAACAAAAACGATCTGGGGTTCCAAAGATTGGCAAGTACAAGGCCTAGAAGCATTATTTAGGGCCTGCATGATCCCAGAACAAATGATATTCTTAAATGACACAATTCAACAAACTACTTGTCTTGGCCTAGCTAAGATAAACGACTTAAACACACCGTCTATTCCGAAACCCATGACTGATAGTGACAGCACTGCAGATGTGGAGATAGACGTATCCCATATTTTACACCAAAACAGAACACATCCTGATTGGAAAAAGTGGTTGATCTGGCCAACAGACACAAATAACTGTCAAGATAGATTCCTGAACAAAACACAGGGGTTCAAAATGACCAGACCAGACCCAAGATACTCCCAGAGACAACATCCAGGGATAGTTACAACATACAGTGTAGGGAAGCTATGCCTAGAGTGGCTAGAGAAATCCACACTGGCTGAAATTAAGCAACACTTGACTTTACTTAAAGACAGTGCTGACTTGCATGATTTCATATTGGGACCACGCAAACAGCGTCAAAAACATTTCATAGCGGCCGGTATATACGCTGCATACAACGAAGCTTGGAAAGTAATGCAAATTGAAACTGCAGAGAAAATACGAGAAATTGTATAAATTTGGAAAAATCACTTTCTGTTGTGAAAAATGGGTTAACGACTCTGTCTTCCAGGATATATTCATTGGACAGTATTGTATCATCTGCCTTTGATATAATAGAGCAAGACTTGCTAATGTTACAACATGGCCAGTCTCAATTACGTTCTATTGTACAGCTTGGTTGGACGTTGCAAAATCTGCGTTCAGGGTATGTGCCATGGCGTTTAATCAACACAACGTCATTATTCGGTATCTTTAACCTTACTGATAAACAAATCAGTTTGGCACAAAAAGAAGCAGATTATACGATTCTGAGCATTGAAAAACTTGAGAGATTACCATTGACAATGTCAGAGAGACCTGTCATTGAATGGATAATACACGGAACAATTACAATTCCAATAACAACTTTCCAGTTTAAATATTGCCAAGAATATATACCAGCAGGCCAGTATGAAAGGTTGGGTAAAGGATACATCAAATCAACCTGGAATTTACCTTACACACACAAATGTTATAGTGAAGGAAAAAAGGAGGTATTCCTTAGTGGTAACAATTGTGAAAAATCACTAAGCGGTACACTGCTGTGTCAATGTATTAATTTGCATGGGGCATGCGAAGGGTCTTCAAATAACCTTTCATGTCACCTGCATGGCACGCCTGCAAAACATATAGAGCCATTTTTTAGACCACTTTCTAACTGCAGTTACGTTTTAAGAAGTGACCACAGCTGTTGTGGCATGCTGCCAGGAAAAGCCTATCTGACAACTGTAACTTCCAGGGCCGTTTGCTGTATGCAAGTATTGTATCCACACAGTAATCCAGATATGGGGGCTGCGTTTTGGCCTTCCTTGAATATCTCTTCTATTCAAATTGATACTTTAAGCAGAATGAAGTCTATTCTTTTACAGACAACTGTGCCTTTAACGCCATCCAAAGAAATGTATGTTCTGCAAATGGCAAGGACATCGGCAGAGATATATTCCCTTTTATCAACAAATTGCCCCGTGCATTTCGTAGAAATTTTAAGTCAAATCTTAAAGATGTCTGATACCAGTGGCATCGCACATGTATTTAAGACAATTTTTTCGGGACTGTTAGCACCCTTTGAAACAGTTCTGGGCATCTTCCCGAATTTTGTCCATTCTGTTTTTGGCGGCCTACCCTTGATCTTGGGACACGTGGCAGGAATTTTATTTTTGCTCCTTCTGCACCGATATGGCAAGCCAATCCACAGACAAGACTCCAGCAACTGTAGTAATCAGGGTTCCCAAGGCCTACATGCTCCGAAGATAACCCACTTACACTCAAGAACTGTTGGCACGGAAACTGTAAAAGTCAAAGAACAAGTTTATTAAGACCCCATGGGGTGGTGGTACACTCATACAGCACCCTTCGGTAATGCAAGAGGTATCACACCGAACACCGGTGTGACCCCGATTTATATACAGTTTTGGGGCAATAAAAGATAGGCGGCACAAGTTAGGACACATTCATGTACATATATGGTCATGTTTTGGAACACAGCCAGCTCATTGGAGGGGGCACAACTCCGCTGGTCAGTTTGGCGCACATTCCTGAAGGGTAACTGGTCAGTGGGGACTGCGCATGCGCGAACTGACCAGTACTAAAAATAGCCTGTTGCTGGGCAGACTGAAGTGGTCAGTGGTACGGACAAAGGACTAAAGGGCACGCCGGCCACGAGGCCGCTTATGGTCTAAGATGGCCGCCGCAACATTCAAAATGGCGTTTTCATATATGGCCAAGTTAAGGAGGAAAACGTGTAGTTTCAGCTAATCGCTAACGCGGCCATTGCCAATTACGACAGACGACCCTTTTAGCGTTTAGCTGAATCTACCTCATAGTGAACATAGTCAGGATGTTCGTCCTCAATGTCTATTAACATTATTTGTGTTACTTCTTTATGAAGCATAATTTTGTCATGGGCAAGTGCTCGTCTTGATGGTATGCAAGCTGATAGGCACATGGAACATAAGACAGGGCCACATTGGATACATAGGCAAACAAAAAACAGTGCCCCCACAAGTATACATAGAATCGTTAACAGTTTCCAGCCCCATGTAGTAAGCATTGACCAGAACCATCCTGAAAGTGTCCAAGTTCCATTGTCCGGATGTATCTCAGCTGCTATTTTATGGAGCTTTGATATGGCATCATAAACAGATGGAGAATTGTCAGGTATGTATACACAGCAGCTACTTCCGATAATTCTGCATGCCCCCCCACGATCAGCTAGAACTACATCCAACACCATCCTATTTTGGAGCATAACTATCCTAGAAATCTGAAGTTCCTCAGTGATATTTCCTAGAGCAATGGCAGTGTCATTCGCTACAGCCTCGACAACACGTGCCAATCGTCTTATTTTCAGTTCAGCGCGGCCCCCACAAAGGAAAACAGTCCCAAATTGAAGTCCACATACTGTTGTAAAGCAGTATCAGTCTGGTCTATGTCATCCAGAACGACAGTCCGTTTGACCCTATTCAGAACGAAATCATGGTACAAGATATAATCATTGTGATACATTGGTGGGGCAATGAATACAGGAGGTAGCACAAACGATACATAACACGTGCCCAACCATCCCAATGGAAGCTGATGATAACCCTTCGTTCCACAAATGAAATACGTATTTCGAGATGCTACAAACGAGATGCCATTCGGGCTATCAAAAGTAAGTGTGGTATTGCATTCACTTTTCCCTACCGCAATCGAACCTTTATTTCTAATACACAGATCGGCTTTAGTAGCAATGACATTAATGACATGTGAGCTGGATACATTGATATTTCTTTGGTTGCTGTACACACGCGGGGCAGATACGTTGTCGGGCCTGTACTCTTCCCATTCGAATCGAGTACCCTCGGCCCGCGGAAACCCATCCTTGTCATGGGAGCATACTTTATTCAAACGGAAAAGCACCCCCCCTTTGGTTGGCCATCTCAAAGTAAAGAGGAGGGTGTACCAGGCATTGCAGGATCCATTATGAGAGAACGGGAGTGGAATGAGTGGGGTGCCCCCTCTCTTCTGGTGCCCCGGTAACATCCCACACACCCAGCAATTTGAAGTATTGGTCATATTGTGCGTGTGATGAAGAATCTGAATAAAACTGTTGTTCAGATAAGTTTGCCGATGTCGTTCTTCATGGTAGGGTAAGGTAAAGTGAAAATGTTCAGATGGAGCCGGGGTAGTCGGCAGCAAATGTTCACGTGCAGGTACCACAAGTTCAACTACCCAGGCTATTACAGCTATCACCACAATAGTCAAAACAAAGAGAATGGCACCCAAGATTCGCTTATCTCGTGATGCTGGTGATGCCATAGTTCGGAAAAGTTCTTACAGAGTCTCAAATAGTTCAAATTGTTCACAAAGTCTCAAATACACATGTGTGTATACCTAAAAAAAAAGAAAAATACGGTGCTGAACTCCGAGGTAGCCGTTGTTTTCTTCTCCGGGCCAAGACGGGTGTCGCTACACTGGCAGAACTGATCCCCCCCCTTGGAATTCCCGGTTTCCGTTTCACAAACCTGGAGCGGTAACCAACCAGTCATAAAAAACAAAAATCTTCTTATTGGGGACGCAGGTTGTAGTGCTCTCGTCCGGCAACAGTGTGGTCCGGGAAGGCTCCCTCAACGTCGGCCGATGTCACAGCTGGGCTCTTTTCTTTCTCCAGAATCTCTTTGTAATCAGTCAGCACAGCAGGAGTCACCAGATCCGGAGAGACACGGCGGCAGTGTGTCGAGTGCACCCACCGCTTCCTGTTGGTCACTCGTACAGCGGTCCGGGTCGCAAGGAGGACCTGTTCGGGGCCCTTCCACCTTGGCTCCAAACTGCTCGCTCTCTCAAACGACCGGATCATCACATGGTCGCCGGGGCGAAGATCATGGCCTTCTCCAGTAGAGTTGTCAGGGAGCGCTTCTCGAACCTGTTGATGAATAGAAAGCAAATCATTTGTTAATCGTGCCAAATAGTCGTTCATCATAACACAAGGCACATCATGTATTAATCGCGGCTTGCGCACCCCCCAGATATTCATAGGGCGACCAAACACCACCTCATATGGTGTGAGGCCAGTTCATGAATGGGGTACTGATCTAAGAGAGAGCAGTGCTAACGGCAAAGCATCAGGCCACTTCAACGACGTAGATGCCACAATCTTGGCCAATTTAAGCTTTAACGTAGCATTGTACCGTTCAACCAGGCCTGCCGACTGAGGGTGGAACACAGCGTGGAACTTCTGCTGAATCCCTAACACCTTCAGTACATACTCCACAATCTTCCAAACAAAATGAGGCCCATTATCGCTCCACAGAAATTTGCAAACTCCAAAGCGAGGAAAGAATTCCTTAAGCAACACCTTAGCCGTTGTCAGGGCTGTGTTATCTTTCGTGGGGAAGGCCTCAACCCATTTGCTAAAGGCACATACCACCACTAGGACGTACTTCAGGTTGTTGCAGCGCTCGAGTTGTATGTAATCCATTTGGAGTACCTCAAATGGTGCAGATGGTGAAACGAACCCTCCTTTCGGAGTATGGGTCCCCTTTCCAGGATTGTGTTGCAAACATACCAGGCAGGTCTGCACTACTCTCTTGGCTGTATTAGCAATCTCGGGATGTTCCCAAACTCGTGTTAACAGTCGAGTGATTGCAAGGGCTCCGACATGTGCCAATCCATGTTTCATCTGGACCATCGCCTGCAAGTAAGCCGCAGGCAATTTCCATTTCTCCATATCTTTGCTTCTCCAACAACCCTCATCGTCTAGTACCCCATCTGTTGCCCATGCCGCAAGTTCTGATTCAGTAGCCGATTTTTGAATATCCAATATTTCTGCTCTAGCGTCACTCCATCGCTCAGCATGCGATTGTGTCACATACATAGGGGAGCTAGTCCGGGACATAGCCGTTTGTCTCGCTATGCTGTCTGCGAAGGCATTTCCTTGGCCCACTTTATCCGTGATCTTTTTGTGGGCACTGCATTTTACTATCGCTACTTTCTTTGGGCCAAGCAACGCGTTTAGGAGATCACGCACTAGTTCTCCGTGCATAATGTGTTCTCCGTGAGATGTCAGAAACCCACGCTCTCTCCAGAGTAGCCCGAAGTCATGTGCTACTCCGAAGGCGTACCGGCTGTCTGTGTATATGTTCACACATAGGCCAGCACTCAATTCGCAGGCTCTTGTTAAGGCTATCAGCTCTGCTGCCTGAGCCGATTTCTGTGGTATCCTAGCTGTTTCTACCACTGTCTTAAGTGTCGTGATCGCATAAGCTGCGGAAGTCGTACCATCTGGCAGCCTTAAACACGATCCATCAACCCACAGTTCCCCATCCACATCTGGAAGTGGCACATCCTGTAAGTCAACACGACCCTTTGTCTGTTCCTCGGTCAGGAAAACACAATCGTGATGTTTTTCCTCCTGACCCTCCTCGACCGGATAGGGCAATAAAGTGGCGGGGTTCAGAGTAGCACATCTTTTCAGTGTAATATGTGGCGCCAAAAGTGTCAGCTCATATCCCGTTAGTCGCGCACTCGTAAGGTATTGGGTCTTTGTTTGATTTAACAGAGCATCTACTGCGTGAGGAACTAACACCAGCAGTTTAAGTGATAACACTATTCCCTCACTCTGTCGTATGGCTACTGCTGTTGCTGCTACCGCTCGAAAACACCCAGGCAACCCTCGTGCTACAGGATCAAGAATGGCAGAGAAGTATGCACATGGTCTCTGCTTGTCCCCGTGTACTTGTACTAACACTGACAACGCGCACCCATCATTCTCATGCACGTACAATGTGAAAAGTTTCGTGTAGTCTGGTGTGCCTAACACGGGTGCAGAACAAAGGGCCTGTCTCAACTGTTCAAAGGCCTTCTGACATTCATCTGTCCATTCAAGGGGCATTGGTGTAGCTTTGGACAGTAATGCTAGCAAAGGTTTTATGATGTGTGAAAAACCCATGATCCACTGTCTACAAAAAGACGTCAACCCTATAAAGGCACGTACATCTCTCTGCGTGCGGGGGACTGGTGTGTCTAAAATTGCTTGAATTCCATCAGACGTTATTGCACGCCCCTCCTTAGACAACAGATGACCGAGGTAGGTCACCTGGGGTCTACAGTATTGGAGCTTCTTTTTCGAAACCTTATGATTGTTCTGTGCCAAAAAAGAAAGCAACGCAATTGTACTTTCTTCACATTGTGCATAAGAGTCTGCAGCAAGCAAAAGGTCATCCACATACTGGATGAGGACAACGCCAGTCTGCAACTCAAAGGAATCTAGCTGTCTTTTCAAAGCCTGGCTATAGATGCTAGGGCTTTCAGTATAACCTTGAGGAACACGACAAAATCTATACGATTTATTATTTAACGTGAAGCCAAACAAATATCTGCTATCAGGATGGACAGGGATGGAAAAGAACGCATTTTTCAAATCAATAACACTAAATGTTGTGGCCGTTGGTGGCACCAATGTAAGCAAGGTTGTAATATCGGACACCACCGGGTATTGGGGAATGACAATTTTGTTAATTTCTCTCAAGTCAATAATAAAGCGATAGACTTTGTCGTCAGTATCTCGTTTAAGGATTGGAAGAATAGGACTGTTGCAAACATTATAAGGGACCTCCTCCACTACTCCTGCAGAGATCAAATCCTGAACAATATGTGTCAATGCAATTTCACCTTCTCTCGAAATCTTATACTGGGGTACTCGTGGCAGAGGGGCCCCCTCCTTAACAGTAATATGTATTGGTGGAATACGCATCTCTCCCACATCCGTATCTGAGGTCGCCCATAACGTGTGCGGTAGAGAGGCCAAAGCTGGAATGTCAAAGATAGTATAAAACCTGTCTGGGTCAGGATAATTGTCATTCAGGATAACCCGCACTCCCTCAGGAGCGCACCGTATCGTTGCTCTAAAATATTTAAGCAAATCAATGCCCAAAATATTATCTGGTGTATGGGGCGACAACAAAAATTGACCAAAACTGAAAAATTTATCAAGACATAGTGCAAGGGGCTTTGACAATGGGCTAGGGGAGGGTGTGCCATCGAACCCTACACATGTAATCATTTCGCCAGACAGGGGAGCCCTCGGAACCAAGTTTTTCGACAAAGCGCTACGAGTAGCTCCTGTGTCGACTAGAAATTGATCAGTAGAACCCAGAATACCCGCTGTTACATATGGACCCTGCTGATCTACTGGCACTTCAATTGATTCCTTACCCCATCCTACGCAGTCCTATGCATGCACATAATCCTGGTGCTCCACATTCTCACCCTCTGATATCTGATATTGATTTCGTCTGTCAAACGTGTTTCGTTCATCCTGGCCACGGCCCCTTTCCTCAACCCTTCCACGATCACTTCCGCCACCTCTCGCTCCCATATAACCTCCTCTCGACCTACCACCTCCTCGACCACGCTGGCTACGCTGCTCACGGAGTACCGGACAATCTTCAGCCCAATGCCCAAACTCCTTACAGTAGGCACACTGATCCTCCGCTATATCCGTACCACCATACGACGTATTCCCTCCACCTCGTCTACCTCTATCATTCCCTCTACCCTGTGTTCCCCGAACCTGCGCCAACATTACCTTCGTTTTCAATTCTCTCGCCTTCTTATCAACACTTTCTTTAGCCTCCAACTCCTGCCGCTCATAATACTGAGCCATAGTTAACAAAGATGCAGGGGTCGCCGTGGCCCAGGAACTTTCACTCGATTTCAATCGCTTTGCAATCTCCGGTAGGAGATTAGCCACATACTTATCTACGAACAAATGCCGACCCGTATCGTCTGTTAAAGATTGACCACTATAATCATGAAATGCCTCCTCAAAGCGCGTAAAGAAGTCTGAAACTGTTTCATCGGGCTTTTGTTTGCACGAAGTTAACATAGTCCAATCGATTTTTTTAGAAGGAACAAGCGTTTTTAATTTAGTCAAGATAGCCGCCGGAAGGTCTAAAATCAACTGACAAGGCTTACATGCCGGTTCCCTATCTAAATCGGCAGCATTTATTTCTTTCCATGTCCCCCCCAGTATTGTTTCATCATTATTTTTACGAATTTGCCTCCACATATCAGGTGGAAGAATTAGCCCAAAAAACAAATCTATGTCAACAAGAGTCATCACACAAGACGAGATAGCCCCTTCCACCCCTTCATAAAATGCCGCCGGATTTTTCCGAAGATCAGGTAGGGAATTTTTCAATGCCATAACATCTGCTCTATTCCAGGGTGTGTACACCCAATTGTAGATAAAATACCCCTTCGCATCCTTTGACAATCTATCCTCATCTGTACCTTGCCCTTTAGGAGGGACATACAAAGGTGCGGCTTCACGCATAGGCATAGCATGCAATGCAGAACTCTTATCTGAACCCCGGAGAGAACACTGTTTAATCTGCTCGTCAGGCTCCGATTCGGCCTCCTTTTGCCTCCTTTTCTGCTCCTCCCGCAATCTGGTCGTTTCATCTCGCAGCTGGATCAGTTGCTTGAATAGGCCGTCAACATCTGCAAGATCAAATAAACCTTTATCCAAATTCTCACGATGCACTGACAGAGCTTTAGGTTCTAACGTATCTGAAAGGTCACGATACGCGGCAACAACTTCATCCGCCAAACTAGACAAAAAATACATTAATTCAAGATCCGACCATTAACTCCTCCCCGCAATCACCTCGTCCTGAGAAACATATTTCTTATTCACTTTACGAGCCCAACTACGTAAATGTGCGGACCTCTCCGCAGTAAACCTGAGAGCGGATATACCCTTCTTTTCCGACTTATCCTGCCCATCATCTCCCGAATCTTCAGCTGGAGCCGTTGGCGAAACGTACGGAGGCGGTGACCGATCTAGCAATGAAAAATCATCAATTTCATTATTAAGGACAGGATAAAGCGGTCGGCGAATAGGAAATTGACCAGTCGTTTGCAATTTACGTTCCCGTTACTCCCTCTCTCTTTTCTCCTGAGCCTCTTTCTCCTCAAGCTGTAAAGCCTTATCCCGAGCAGCCTTGCGCTGCTCTTTGTCCGCCAAGGCAACTTCACGTTTCATTCGCTCGCGCACCGCTTTCTCCCACATTCGCACACAATCAAACATATTTTGTCTAGACCTGCGTTGAAACAAACATTGCTCCACAAACTGTACTTTACGTAAATCGAACGACCCATGTAGAGGCCATTGCAATTCAGGATCAGTTCTTGTGTACTTACGCCATAATTTGCTGTACATAATAGGGGGAAGGCCAAATTTAATATACATCTCCCTGTTCGGTGTTCCCTCTGGGGGAGCCGGCTGTGCTTCCGCTAACCTAATTGTGGTACCATTTCCAAGACAGCACATTCCTCGGAGTGTGCTGAAAACAGGCATGTTCAAAAAGTATCACGAAAGCGTGACACCGTATAAAATGGAACTTACAGTACTTCACACAAATGTGCCGCTCAGAGGAAAAAAACAAAGTTAGAGAAACATCTCTACATGCCTGCCTATGTGAAGTGCACTACACATATAAGTTCAAAGATCACAAATTCACAAACGTTAGCTAACTCAAATCAAATCATAGATCGTAGCACTTCGGCAAGCGTCCGAGGACTACCTTACCGATCACAAATCATAGAACTTCAGTAAGCGTCCGAAGACTACCTTACCGAACACAAATCATAGAACTTCAGTAAGCGTCCGAAGACTACCTTACCGAACACAAATCATAGAACTTCAGTAAGCGTCCGAAGACTACCTTACCGAACACAAATCATAGAACTTCAGTAAGCGTCCGAAGACTACCTTACCGAACACAAATCATAGAACTTCAGTAAGCGTCCGAAGACTACCTTACCGAACACAAATCATAGAACTTCAGTAAGCGTCCGAAGACTACCTTACCGAACACAAATCTTACCCAAATTCTCAAAGATCCAGATTCCAACTGCCAAGGTCTTGTGATCAAATCAGCCAAACGGCACTTTCCCAGCAGCACAGACACTCGAAAACTCAGTCGGAGACCGGCGCCACCTGGAAGGTCAGATCGGAAGGAAAGGAAGAAACACCGTGGGAGCCAAGACTCGGGTCACTCAGTGGCAGCGCGCGTCCATGGCGAGTTTCCAAGCCTTCGTCACGACCTCTCCTTCGGGCATCCGAGTTGCCGATGAGTCCCTTCGTGGTCACCAATTTGTAGTAATCAGGGTTCCCAAGGCCTACATGCTCCGAAGATAACCCACTTACACTCAAGAACTGTTGGCACGGAAACTGTAAAAGTCAAAGAACAAGTTTATTAAGACCCCATGGGGTGGTGGTACACTCATACAGCACCCTTCGGTAATGCAAGAGGTATCACACCGAACACCGGTGTGACCCCGATTTATATACAGTTTTGGGGCAATAAAAGATAGGCGGCACAAGTTAGGACACATTCATGTACATATATGGTCATGTTTTGGAACACAGCCAGCTCATTGGAGGGGGCACAACTCCGCTGGTCAGTTTGGTGCACATTCCTGAAGGGTAACTGGTCAGTGGGGACTGCGCATGCGCGAACTGACCAGTACTAAAAATAGCCTGTTGCTGGGCAGACTGAAGTGGTCAGTGGTACGGACAAAGGACTAAAGGGCACGCCGGCCACGAGGCCGCTTATGGTCTAAGATGGCCGCCGCAACATTCAAAATGGCGTTTTCATATATGACCAAGTTAAGGAGGAAAACGTGTAGTTTCAGCTAATCGCTAACGCGGCCATTGCCAATTACGACACAACGATGGAAGAAACAATCCTAGCAATACGATACCGAGACCGTATCATTAAGGTCCTCGGATTGGCCCGGCTACGAGATCTGAGTACAACCTGGTTTCTTTCATTCAGACCGATCTGGCAGGATTTCATCTTACCTGTGCTTCAATGTCTGCTATGCGGAGAAGAATGCGTGTTGGACGTCTGTCTTACACTACCATCAGCAAGACCAATGGATATCGATACTTTGCTAGGTCCAGTAACGACTCATGCATCGTGTTGTCCCCAGCGGCTACCCTTTCTGATGACGGCATTCGTTGAGACTTCACCACTACGAGTAAGTGGCGGTGAGGTACGAGAGGAAAGCAGCACCAAACAGGTACAACCTTCTGTGAGCATTGCTGATCCTAACATCGATAATAGCAATCACGCAGAAAACTGCACAGTTGCGGTATTTTCGAACTTGGTCGAACTTTCACCTGATGTGGTAGACCAATTCTTTGCGAGTCTGACTGAAATGATGTTCTCCCCTGAGCAACGAGAATGAAAAACTTTTTTACTGAGCACACAGCGTTCTCTGAACTCTGAATTCGGCCTTCATTTTTTGATAAACAAAGCAACCGAAAATACTTGGAACTATTTTTTCCCCTGAAAGCGAAATTATTTTGTCCATTTTCCAAAATATTTATATTTCCCTTTTGGCACATGGTACTCTGCTTAAAGTAGAACTATTCTTAGAGAACAGAGCTTCTATTTTTGGTCTCTGATGTTTGCGTACGCTTTCCCACCGATTCCACTAGTCCCCAAGGTTCTGCGGAAGATAAAGAAGGAACCTTGCCGACTCATTCTGATTGCGCCCAGATGGCCACGCCAATATTGGTTTACAGAGCTCCTCCTACTGTCAGAGTTCAAGCCAATTCAATTACATCCAATTCCGAACTTGCTCAGCATTCAGGAAGGACAAGTCTTCCATCCGGACCCAGCATCTCTGAAATTAGCGGCCTTGCTCCTGAACACCGTGAGTTTGCACACCTAAACATCCCCGAGGACTGTAAAGAGGTGTTGGCCAAGGCTAGAGCGCCTGCTACCATCAAGACATATAGTCTAAAGTGGAAGCGCTTCTGCATCTGGTGCCGTTCAGCAGGGGTTCACCCTTTTTCAGCAAAACCAGAGGAAATTCTTCCTTTTTTCCTGCAGTTAGCACGAACAGGTCTGTCTCATGCTACCTTAAAGGTGTTTCTGGCTGCAATATCCAGATATCGTCAGGATGGGACCAATTCTCTGTACTCAGCAAGGATTATCCAACAATTCTTCAGAGGCCTCTTTAGAATGTTCCCTCCTGTACTCCGTCCGCCTCCTTCATGGCATCTAAATGTGGTCCTAGATCAACTCATGCGTCACCCATTCGAGCCCATCCACAAGGCCGATCTAAAGTACCTTTCGTGGAAAGTATCACTGCTCCTGGCTTTAACATCCTCCAGGAGGGTTAGTGATATCCAAGCTTTCACTGTGCACCATCCTTTCCTGCAATTCACTAGTGACTCTGTGATACTTCGCACAAATCCAAAATACATTCCGAAAGTACCTTCGGATTTCCATCTCAACGAACCTATTGTTCTTAAATCGTTCTTTTCAGACCCGCAAACGCCTGCGGAAAGAGCGTTACACTCGCTTGACATTAGAAGATGTCTTAAATTCCACCTACAAAGAACATCTACTCTACGCACTTCTGACCAGTTGTTCATTACCTACGGTGCAATTCGTAAGGGGCAGGCAGTTTCAAAACAGACTATTTCAAGATGGATCTCTGCTGCCATTGCCTTTTGCCATGCACAGGCTGGGAGACCTTTACTGTCAGGGCCCAGAGCGCACTCTACAAGAGCGGTCTCTTTTTCTACGGCCTTATTTGCTGGAGTCCCTCTTCAGCAGATCTGCAAAGCGGCTACTTGGGCTAGTCGCCATACCTTTACCAGACATTACTGTCTAGAATCGATCAGCGAGGCTGATACTTCTGTGGGTCGAGCTGTTCTACGGAATCTGTTTCACTAAGGTGAGCCTCTGTTTCCCACCTCCTTGTTTTTCTGCTGTCAGACGCTTCTTATCTTATGTTCACACATATTTCCATGATTGCATTATATTATGCTTTATACGATATGTGTATTGGCACTTTGCATTGTTATATGCTTTACTTGCTGACAAGCTTGGCTTCTTTAGTGTCTGCACAGCAAGGATATATACTGCTAACTACTCTGATTCAGGCATGTGAATCTATGAAAGACACCCCTAATACTGGAGAAGAACAATAGTTACTTACCTGTAATCTGTGGTTCTCCAGTATTGGTGTCTTTCATAAATTCACATGCAACCCGCCCACCTCCCCTCAGAGGCTTTTAGGCTATAAGGGATTTTACCTACACTCCTACGAGAAAATCTGAGAGCCTGAGCCTCTGGGGAGAACATTCTGGTGGGTGCTGGCGCCTGATTGGCTGTAGTTTGGACTATACAAAATGACTAGGATAGTCATAGATGTGGAAGTTTTTCCTGCTGTAGCAGGGGCTACTTTACTTCCTGGTTTTTTCTATTGGTATTTACTACATATTTATGGCATATTATTGCTTTTTTATGTACCGTGGGACTCCCACTCCGACGACGGGGAATGATTCAGGCATGTGAATCTATGAAAGACACCAATACTGGAGAACCACAGATTACAGGTAAGTAACTATTGTTCTTCTACTGCAGCTTGATACATTGCTTTTGAGTGAATACAGGAAGGGGACTCAATCTGCACACTGAGTATGACAACAGCACCGTCCATGATAATGATGGCGAAAAAGACGGCCAGTTAACTTAAGATGAGAAGGAACAGGTAATAAAAATGAATGTCATGCATTGGACACCTGACTCTGAGCGATTGGTGTTTGTGTTTTTGTTGTTTGTTTGTTGTGCATGAAGTGAAGTCAAAGTGTACTAGTAGTCGTACTGTACACACTAAAGAGGGACTCAAGTCAACAATATTTCTACTCTTGTTGTGTAATAACAAAATTGTACTTCTACTGCAGGCCGATCTTCACAGTCAGTACAAGTATCGGAGGCCGTTCATAAGTGGCATAAAAGATAAACACGTCAACAACAACCACAGCAGACCCAAATGTCTGTGTAGAAGTGGAGTCAAGTGTAGCGGTGGGATGACTGGGGTGCATTGATGTACTCACTTAAATTGTAAAATGCTATGTTGCTGGATATGTGCTTTGTCCAACTCTTTAAAAAAAGTACTCTAAAAAATTGGAGGATGTGCTAAGCGACTTGCCGGCCCGTCACTGTGGGCCTGCTCTGTCCTGTTGTTGAAGGTCAATGCTGGAAACAGACTAGAGTAGAAATGATGCATACATGCCACCTTGGAAAGTGTTCTTGTTGCACTACACTATAACTTGTGCATTTCTTTCAACTTTGTTTCTCAATATCCCTTTTGTTTTTCCATCTACAATTATAGGCCGGGCCTTGCCCTATACTTGGAAAAACATTACAATGCACACTTACCTTACCAATAAATCTAAATTTTCCAGGCGGGCAGTGGCGACTGGCGACACCCGAGATTGATGGACGAGAGGACCAAGAGGAATGCCGAGATGCAAATCCAGTCCACATTTTTGACCAGGATAACACAGTAACAGTATCACCTTTCATTATCTTTTAAATATTTTGATTCATTTTTTTGTCTACAATCTTTACAACAGTGTGTTCTTCTTGTTGTTGCTATTATCATTCAGTTTGCTCTCTGTTTATGATTCATCCCTACCAATATTTGAAAATGTTATTTGCTATCTGTAAAAGTATTAAGCCCGGAACAACTGAACAAGAAGTGTATGTAATCCGGGTCTCCTTATCAATCATCATCATGCATGCATTTCCTTTTTCTCCCTTAACATATTGATATGGATATGGTAGTCTACAGAGTTTGTTGTTTGTCCATGCGTACTGTCTGTTTTTAATTTTCAAACCTTTCCCCAAACCCCCCTTCCCATCCATTTAACAAACCCTAACCCTCTTCCCCCGGGCTGTGTGACTTATTGAGGTGTAACTAAATTAAATGTACACCAATAGTTAATCACACGCTTGCTGGGGCGAATGTGGCGAAAGCAACAGTACTTCAATTTCAAGGCGGAGCAATGATCTTCTGCTTGCCCACCCATGAGCAGTATATTTTAGAGGTGATTTTTATTTAACAAAGGAACATATACCTCCAGTATACAGTACAGTGGCCCAGGTGACGGAAGTAGTGTGTCACACGATTACCTACTACTGGCTGAACCCCCAGAGTTTGAGGACGAGCTATACCTCCCTGACAATTAAGCTTGCACTTACTATCTTCCTCCCTTATTTTCCTTTATTTGTGTGTCTGACGTTCCGGTTACAAACTTTGAATCACAACAAATCCATTTCCACCGTCTTCTACTCTTCTTATTTCAATATACAAGTTTCAGATGTCTGCATTTCACAGATCATTGTTAACCTCTCCACGTTTTTTGGGCGAGAGACTGGTACATCGCACTGTTATAATGGAACCAGCAGCACTGAAAATACGTTCTGAAGAGACACTTGCGACAGGGCAAGCCAGATAGCTTATCGCCAGCCTGCTGAGCAGTGGCCATTCAGCCCTTTTCCTATACCAATACTGCAATGGGTTATGATCAATGTACACCTCTGTTGGATCGTCCACATAGGCCTGTACCATCCGCTCAATGTTCAGGGGTGCTGCTGCTAACCTTTTGGGCTCTTTTCTCTGTGCATCAGCATTGTGTTTATTAATGCCTAACTGTAAATACCAATCGTGTAACGATTCTACTGGGCCTAATTATCCAGTTATTGTTGCTGTTGTCGATAGTGATGGTGAGTGTTGTGAGCCAAACACACTGCCCTCAGCCTCCGAAGTTGCACTTGATGCCACATGCCCTGCTGCAGTACTTCTTGTGGGTTGATCTGGCCGGCTTTTAATTAGCAGCCGTCCATTTTCCAACTTACTCGCTGCCTCAGCTATCCAAGTTTTGTAGTGGGCATCATCCATCTCTGAAAAAGGAATGAATGTCTTCAGTCCCAATTTTGCCCATGGATCCAGAATTGTGGCAGAAATGTAATATTCTTGTGACAAAATCGTATTGTGCACCCTTGTATTTTCAGCTAAGCGGCGGGCTAAGCTCTCCACCAAGTCATAGGCTTCCTTTTTTTCCTCTACACCTTTGTATGGTTCAGACACCTTCTTCAGCTGATGCTCTAGCATTTACAATAATGAGATAGCTTGGCCCATTGTACAGTCCTCCTTGCTGACTTCACGTGTGAAGACCTCAAAAGGAGGAAGCATCTCAGTCAGGCATTTAACTAGGCACCATTGGTCCATCTGAAGGGTCATGCCTTTCACAGTAGCATCCAGTCTTCGCATGACATATTCATTGAGTGGCTTGTACTGCTCAAACAGATGATCAAGCATGCAATACTTTGAGTTCCAACGTGTTGCCACCTCCTGGATAAGTGGTTTGACTGGCATGTTATATTCACAGTAAATGATCCTCAGCTGCTTCCGAGCTTTAAAAGAATGGCTGAAATTAGTGCATATTCTTCGACAGATGGTCAGTAAGGTCCTGACTATGGGTTCTTTTTTCAGAAAGTCTTGAACAATAATGTTTATGCAGTGCGCCAAACACGGAACCCTGAAATAGGAACCAAGGTCCATGGCCTTAAGTACATTACTAACATTATCTGTGGCAACAAATCCAATACTAAGCCCTCTTGGGCGCAGCCATTCAAAAACCTTGCTGTGAAACTCTTCCAAAATGTTTACAGCAGTATGAGATTTCTCTATGGTGAACATGGCTACAGTTGCATGTTTCCGAGTAGCTTTAAAAATCTCAGCTGTGTCAACAACACCTCGTTCAGATAGCTTATCTCTAACCTCCATAAAAGAGACCCAGTGTGCAGTGATGCACATGTAATATGTGGCTTGGATACTGGTCCACATGTCTGTTGTCAGGTGGATATTGTGAACAGCACTATGCTGAAAAGCTTGTCCAACCAATTCCAGCACATCATGATGTAGTGCGGGAACAGCAATACTTGCGAAATAGGACCGGCTGGGAACCTTCCATTTAGGGCAGATGGCTGACACAAATTCAAGGAAACCCACCCCTTCCACAAATGAAAAAGGGAAAAGGTCCAGTGCTAACATTTCAGCCAGCTTTGCATTGTACAACCATGCCGTTGGGTGGTTGCTTTGGAACTGCTCCTCCAACCTAAGCATGCTCTCAATGGTAGGCTGGATTACTTTCCTTTGTGGTGCTGTTGTTTTCATTAACCCACTTAGGGTCAACGGCACAGTGTGTCTCATTGCAGTACTCGGTTGCCTTGTTGTCTCAGGCTGACTCTGAGTATGGTTCTTACTGCAGTGTCACTCAGATGTTACTGAGGAGGATGTGGGCGGTACCACTGGGACAGGGCTAGAAATGCCTCCCTCTTCTTCACCTTCCACCACAATAATATTGTCTCCTGATTCTTCATGCCCAACTTCAATGGGTTGAGTTTTTTTACTTTGTTTTAAGTGAAGTAGGTGATTCTCCCACACAATAGTGTGGTGTATTCTGAGATGACTTGCTTGGCGTCCGGTACCATAGTTTGTACCAAGCTTACCGCGCCGAACACCTGTACGACAAATTGAGCAGAGAGCAACATTCTCTTCCTTGGTGCTAACAGAAAAGAAGTCCCAAACTGGGGAGGAGAACTTTCTGGCACTGCTGGATGTGCCACTTTCAATACCAGATGAACTGGAGGGTGTGCTTGGAATGTGTCTCTGTGCAGCTACACTGTGACTTTTACTACCACTACCTACTGAGATGGTTGAGCTGGATGTAGTAGGTCCCTGCCTGGCCTTTAAAAATATGGCAGCTGGAGGTCGTGGTGGTGGAACCTGTGTTGGTGGTATCCTTGCTACATCCTGCTCAGTAGCAGCCTTTCTGGATAGGGTGAGAATGTTAGTCTCCATCCCCTTTGGGGCGGAAGTGATGTGCGTGATGACTAGCACGTCTAAATCAACATCATCACCCTCTTCTACATCTACCTCCTTAACTCTAGGTTTTTCTGGAACCTTCCTTTTCAGAAGCTTTGTTTTGTGGCATGCATCACTCTCAGACTGAGCTGGTGGCTGCCAAGTGGCATCACGATCATCAGAAGCGGGGCTTGAAGAAGAAGATGATGGACTAAGCCTCCTTTTCCTTGCTGGTGGTCTGGAAGACAATAGATCTTCGGAAAAAGTGGTTTGCTCCACTTTGTCTGCAGGAAGCTCGATTTCCTTAAATGCCCCTACTTCAGGAGCAACAACTACTATTGTGGGCTGTTCTTGCGGCTGCTGCTGTTCTTGCGGCTGCTGCTGTTCTTGCGGCTGTACACTTATCTGCTGAGTTTCCGTCTGCGTTGATTGTGCTCTTTAGTAGACTAGCTACCTCTGCGACACTCAAGGGCTTGGGCCTAGGTCGGTGGGGTTCGACTGCTGGTGCGGAGGTGCTGCTCCCAGCTTGGTTCCCGGACAACGCTACTGCAGGTGTAACTTTTTTGGTCCTAAAAAAACATTAGCCGGCACACCAGTCGTGGTTAATGGCACTTCCTTTTTCTGTTCCTTCTACCCACCAACAACTTTCTTGGTACTGGACCTGGTACCTTTCTTTGGGGCCATCTTCTTCAGATGTCAGGCAGGACGCAGATGCACAACAAGTTGTGGTCACACGTGGACGTGATGCGCAGCAGGACTTCTGTCTGGCTGGCAGTACAACGGGTGATGATGATGACACCTCCTCCTCTGGCTTTTTCTGCACCTACAAGCAAATAAGCCAGGAGAAGAACATCAGTGAAATGTTGAATTTGTTGTTGTGGTTCAGTTACTACTGTACTAGTGCAAACAAAAGATATAGTCTAGCCATTTCTGAGGGGTTGTCAACAAGGGCTATGTTATACTACTGTGTACACACACTACACTCTCAGGAAGGATGGGAAAGAGAATAAGAACCACCAAAATAAAAATGTAATGGAAGTGGGGTGGACCCTATTTGCCATTAAATTATTTGAGCATCACATCATTGATGGAGCTGCTGCTGGCAAAGGGGGTGGGTGGATGGATGGAAGCAGTAAGCCAATAGGAAAACCATGAAGGCCTATATGGCAAAAGCAGGACACGAATAACTCCCACCACAAACAAAGACCACCAGCCACATGGACCGTCACAAATCACAAGCAACAAGCAGGGGGCATGGGAAACACCAGGAGCTGACAAAAGGCCTATAAAAGCCAGGCAAAGGCTGCATGCTAAAGCACACTGCTTTGCCTTTTTAATGCAACAAAATGCAAATACAAAAATTCACAGGCCCCAAAAAGGTCTGCAGGGTGCATGCATTGGACACCAACACACACACCAGACACACACAACAAAGGCATGACTTTAAGACGCCCAACATCAGAAAGCCCACCCCAAAAAACGCATTTCCCAACTCAATCCAATGCCATCCATGACCTAAATGATGTCTAAATTAAACAGACCACACAGAAACACTTGATTAATAAAGCTGTGGCTACCTGTTCTGAGCCTATTGGATGAAAGCAGGCCTGTTGGCAGACAAGGCCAGACAAGCTTGCAGGCCTAGGCTTCAAATGGCCACCAGCCACATGACCAGGCCCAACATCAGAAAGCCCACCCCAAAACACACACTTCCCAACTCAATCCAATGCCATCCATGCCCTTAATTATGTCTACATTCAACAGATCACACAGAAACACTTGATTAATAAAGCTGTGGCAACCTGCTCTGAGCCTCCAGGCCTGTTGGCAGACAAGGCCAGACAAGCTTGCAGGCCTAGGCTTCAAAATGGCCACCAGCCACATGGCCATGCCCAACATCAAAAAGCCCACCCCAAAAATCACACTTCCCACCTCAATCCAATGCCATCCATGCCCTAAATGATGTCTAAATTCAACAGACAACACAGAAACACTTGATTAATAAAGCTGTGGCTACCTGCTCTGAGCCTACTGGATGAAAGCAGGCCTGTTGGCAGACAAGGCCAGACAAGCTTGCAGGCCTAGGCTTCAAAATGGCCACCAGCCACATGGCCAGGCCCAACATCAGAAATCCCACCCCAAAAAACACACACTTCCCAACTCAATCCAATGCCTTCCATGCCCTAAATGATGTCTAAATTCAACAGACCACACAGAAACACTTGATTAATAAAGCTGTGGCAACCTGCTCTGAGCCTCCAGGCCTGTTGGCAGACAAGGCCAGACAATCTTGCAGGCCTAGGCTTCAAAATGGCCACCAGCCACATGGCCTGGCCCAACATCAAAAAGCCCACCCCAAAAACACACTTCCCACCTCAATCCAATGCCATCCATGCCCTAAATGGTGTCTAAATTCAACAGACAACACAGAAACACTTGATTAATAAAACTGTGGTTACCTGCTCTGAGCCTACTGGATGAAAGTAGGCCTGTTGGCAGACAAGGCCAGACAAGCTTGCAGGACTAGGCTTCAAAATGGCCACAAGCCCCATGGCAAGGCCCAACATCAGAGAGCCCACCCCAAAAAAACACATTTCCCAACTCAATCTTATGCCATCCATGCCCTGAATGATGTCTAAATTCAACAGACCACACAGAAACACTTGATTAATAAAGCTGTGGCTACCTGCTCTGAGCCCACTGGATAAAAGCAGGCCTGTTGGCAGACAAGCTTGCAGGCCTAGGCTTCGACATCAGAAAGCCTACCCCAAATAAACACATTTCCCAACTCAATCCAATGCCATCAATGCCCTAAATTATGTTTAAATTCAACAGACCACACAGAAACACTTGTTTAATGCAATTGTGACTACTTGCTCTGAGCCTACTGGATGAAAGCATGCCTGTTGGCAGACAAGGCCAGACAAGCTTGCAGGCCTAGGCTTCTAAATAGCGACCAGCCACAAGGCCAGGCCCAACAAAAGAAAGCCCACCCCCCAAAAAAAACATTTCCCAACTCAATCCAATGCCATCCAGGCCCTAAATGATGCTTGAAAATGAAATACATTCAAAAAACACCTAAGGAACAATTGCTTCCTCATGCACACACCCATGAGGCCATGACTAGCTCGGGGCCTACTACTGACTACTACTACCCACAACATAAAAAAAAAGAATGATAGTTACCAAAATTAAATTGTAGTTGCAACAACTGCAATGCCCAAAATCAAACAGACACAACAACCACTTACTTGTAAAATATCGAATTCAAAAATCCTCAAATCCAATTGCAATGATGCAGCAGACAAAAAGAGTGATCCTCCAGCTCAAAATCCAAAGGCAGAATGAGCAGAAGATGGAAAAAGCACTGGGAGGAGTCTGCTGGATAGGAACAGAAAGTTGGAGATTCTGTGACACTTCCTCCCTCTCCCCCCATTTTAAACAAGCATTTGCAATGCAATAGGTCTCGCATTAGGAAAATTTGAGCTATTCGTATTGTAAATGACACATTTTTTATTTATGTGTTGCTTTTGAAAATAGCGAAATTAATAGCTTTGTCATTTACAATGCCTATAGTTTTAACTTTCGCAAATGTGACACCTATAGGATTTGTAATGCAATATGTGTTGTGACTTAAATGTATTGATATTACAAATAACAATGGCTTTACATTTTTTAAACAATTAATTTTTTAATAAAAGCTATTGTAATGTATAATGGCAAAAGCTTAAACTTTTGTAAATACCTTTTTGATTATGTTCAGTGTATTGTATTGTGACGAAAATCCAAGTACAGAAGTGAAATATTAACATATATTTGTGACATTTGTAATAAAGCTTGAAACATTGGGAGAACATATTTGAACCAGTTGTTGTTGAATGGTTGCACAGATTGATGTTGTGGTGGCGACGAGTGATGCTGTGGAGTTCAATGATACTGTGGTAGCGTATAGTGCTGTTGTTGTGCCCCTGAGTGACGCTGTGGTGGTGATGAGTGATGCTGTGGTGATGCGATAGAGTGAGTGCGATAGATAGATAGAGTGAGGGCGAAAGATAGATAGTGGAGGGAGGGCGATAGAGGGAATGCGATAGATAGAGGGAATGCAATAGATAGAGGGAGGACGATAGATAGATAGATAGATAGATAGATAGATAGATAGATAGATAGATAGATAGATAGATAGATAGATAGATAGATAGATAGATAGATAGATAGATAGATAGATAGATAGATAGATAGATAGATAGATAGATAGATAGATAGATAGATAGAGTGAGGGCGAAAGATAGATAGACAGATAGATAGAGTGATGGCGATAGATAGAGTGAGTGCGATAGATAGATAAAGTGAGTGCGATACATAGATAGAGTGAGGGCAATAGATAGATAGAGTGAGGGCGATACACAGAGTGAGGGCGATAGATAGATAGATAGATAGATAGATAGATAGATAGATAGATAGATAGATAGATAGATAGAAAGATAGATAGATAGATAGATAGATAGATAGATAGATAGATAGATAGATAGATAGATAGATAGATAGATAGATAGATAGATAGATAGATAGATAGATAGATAGATAGATAGAGAGATAGATAGATAGATAGATAGAGAGATAGATAGATAGATAGATAGATAGAGAGATAGATAGATAGATAGATAGATAGATAGATAGATAGATAGAGAGATAGATAGATAGATAGATAGAGAGATAGATAGATAGATAGATAGATAGATAGATAGATAGATAGATAGATAGATAGATAGATAGATAGATAGATAGATAGATAGATAGATAGATAGATAGATAGATAGATAGATAGATAGATAGATAGATAGATAGATAGATAGATAGATAGATAGATAGATAGCGATAGAGTGAAGGCAATAGATAGAGTGAGGGTTATAGATAGATAGAATGAGGGCAATAAAAAGATAGAGTGAGGGCGGTAGATAGATAGATCGAGTGAGGGCGATAGATAGATAGAGTGAGGACGATAGATAGATAGAGGGAGGGTGATAGATAGATAGATAGATAGATATATAGATAGATAGATAGATAGATAGATAGATAGATAGATAGATAGATAGATAGATAGATAGATAGATAGATAGATAGATAGATAGATAGATAGATAGATAGATAGATAGATAGATAGATAGATAGATAGATAGATAGATAGATAGATAGATAGATAGAGATAGATAGATGGATAGATAAATAGATAGATAGATAGATAGATAGATAGATAGATAGATAGATAGATAGATAGATAGATAGATAGATAGATAGATAGATAGATAGATAGCGATAGACAGAGTGAGGGCGATAGATAGAGTAAGGGCGATAGATAGAGTGAGGGCGATAGATAGATAGAGTGGGGGCGATAGATAGAGTGGGGGCGATAGACAGAGTGAGGGCGATAGATTGATAGATAGATAGATAGATAGATAGATAGATAGATAGATAGATAGATAGAAAGATAGATATATAGATAGATAGATAGATAGATAGATAGATAGATAGATAGATAGATAGATAGATAGATAGATAGATAGATAGATAGATAGATAGATAGATAGATAGATAGATAGATAGATAGATAGATAAGGGCGATAGAGATAGATAGATAGATAGATAGATAGATAGATAGATAGATAGATAGATAGATAGATAGATAGATAGATAGATAGATAGATAGATAGATAGATAGATAGCGATAGACAGAGTGAGGGCGATAGATAGAGTAAGGGCGATAGATAGAGTGAGGGCGATAGATAGATAGAGTGGGGGCGATAGATAGAGTGGGGGCGATAGACAGAGTGAGGGCGATAGATTGATAGATAGATAGATAGATAGATAGATAGATAGATAGATAGATAGATAGATAGATAGATAGATAGATAGATAGATAGATAGATAGATAGCGATAGATAGATAGATAGATAGATAGATAGATAGATAGATAGATAGATAGATAGATAGATAGATAGATAGATAGATAGATAGATAAATATAGATAGATATAGATAGATAGATAGATAGATAGATAGATAGATAGATAGATAGATAGATAGATAGATAGATAGATAGATAGATAGATAGATAGATAGATAGATAGATAGATAGATAGATAGATAGATAGATAGATAGATAGATAGATAGATAGATAGATAGATAGATAGATGGCGATAGAGATAGATAGATAGATAAATAGATAGATAGATAGATAGATAGATAGATAGATAGATAGATAGATAGATAGATAGATAGATAGATAGATAGATAGATAGATAGATAGATAGATAGATAGATAGATAGATAGATAGATAGATAGATAGATAGATAGATAGATAGATAGATAGATAGATAGATAGATAGATAGATAGATAGATAGATAGATAGATAGATAGATAGATAGATAGAGGGCGATAGAGATAGATAGATAGATAGATAGATAGATAGATAGATAGATAGATAGATAGATAGATAGATAGATAGATAGATAGATAGATAGATAGATAGATAGATAGATAGATAGATAGATAGATAGATAGATAGATAGATAGATAGATAGATAGATAGATAGATAGATAGATAGATAGATAGATAGATAGATAGATAGCGATAGACAGAGTGAGGGCGATAGATAGAGTAAGGGCGATAGATAGAGTGAGGGCGATAGATAGATAGAGTGGGGGCGATAGATAGAGTGGGGGCGATAGACAGAGTGAGGGCGATAGATTGATAGATAGATAGATAGATAGATAGATAGATAGATAGATAGATAGATAGATAGATAGATAGATAGATAGATAGATAGATAGATAGATAGCGATAGATAGATAGATAGATAGATAGATAGATAGATAGATAGATAGATAGATAGATAGATAGATAGATAGATAGATAGATAGATAGATAGATAGATATAGATAGATATAGATAGATATAGATAGATAGATAGATAGATAGATAGATAGATAGATAGATAGATAGATAGATAGATAGATAGATAGATAGATAGATAGATAGATAGATAGATAGATAGATAGATAGATAGATAGATAGATAGAGTGAGGGCGAAAGATAGATAGACAGATAGATAGAGTGATGGCGATAGATAGAGTGAGTGCGATAGATAGATAAAGTGAGTGCGATACATAGATAGAGTGAGGGCAATAGATAGATAGAGTGAGTGCGATAGATAGATAGACTGAGGGCGATATACAGAGTGAGGGCGATAGATA